>NC_053120.1:39300194-39600194 GCF_010015445.1 Perca fluviatilis
CCAGGGATTTGGCGTTCCCATCAGCTGCAATCAATGAGGCCAAATCAATAGACAGGGGATACGTGAGAGGCTCTCAGCCACGGTCAGCTGCACCCTGTGCTGAGCCACCGCTCCATCTGTGGACTGCACCACTAAACATTTTTATATTAGCATCGATAAAAGTTAAATGGCATGGATTTATATATTAAGAGCTTTATAAAATAGCGCGGTCCCCTGAAGTTTCTAGCCATGTCTTTTCCTTCACACGTCTGTATTTAAATCTAATCCCCCTTCCTCTCTGTGGCCATGAGCACTCATTCACTCTCCCTTTACTTTCGGTCTCATAGATCCACTCGATGTTCGTGCTGTCACCCAGTTTTAATGTGAAATGTTAATTAAGGTTAAATCTCAGAGGAAAATAAGGCAAGAAAACACATTTTTACATCAAATTAAATATGTTGTGGAACCAAATTAAAGCAGAACCCTATAAAAGACACTGTTATGTCTGTTGCCAAAGCTCAGTGTTGCCAAATAGAACTCACTAAGAACAGTTTTTCTGTTTTAAGTTAATGCCAGAATGAAAGGGAAGAAAAAGGAAGCAAAAAAAGCCATTTAGAACTTCATGGTAAAAATAGCCATTTTGGTAACTGATATGAGCCACCATTATTGATTGATAATGTGCAGTAAAGAAATAGTTAGACATTTTGATAAATACGCTTATTTTCTTGATATAAGATATGAAAAGCGGATACCACTCTCTTGTCTGTATGCTAAATATTAGCTTATCCTAACATAGCTTAAGGAATGCAAATGGGCTAACAGCTAGCCTGGCTCTGTCCAAAAGTAACAAAATCCACCTACCACCTACTTTTTTCCTGGTATCAATAAGTTATGTTTGGTTTTACTGTAAAGGAATAGTTTTACATTTTTGGAAGTGCACTTGTTAGTTTTCTTGCCAGGAGTTAGATGGGGAAACTGATACCACTCTTAAACTTGCACATTAAATATTAAGCTTGTTACAGGAGTAGATTAGCTTAGCCTAGAATGGAAGACTGGAAGCATTACAGCTAGCCATGCTCTGTCCAAAGGTTTAAAAAAACAACCGCTACCAGCACCTCTAAAACTCACAAATGAACATGTTATAGCTTCTTTGTTTAATTCATACAAAAAGTAAATGTAGAAATTAAACGTTTTTTTCCCCCATTTTTTTTAACCTTCATACAGAGCCAGGTTTGCTGTTTCCCCCTGTTTCAAGGCTTTATGCTAAGCTAAGCCAGGTACTGCTTGCTGTAGCTTAATATTTACTGTACAGACAGGAGACAGACATGAGAGAGGTATCAATTTACTCATCTAACTCGCAGCAAGAAAACAAATACGTTTAAAATCAAACATAACTAGCCTAACACCTTGCTTCTGTTTCCAGAATGTTCTGTATCCTGTAAATTAAACAGAAGTATTTGTTTCTGTCTTTCAGAATGAGGCAGTGTAAAGGTTGGAGTGTGATGCTGCTGGCTCTGTTTGGACTGGGAGCCTTGGCCCAGAAGCTGCCCACGAGAGACGAAGGGCTCTTCCAGATGCAGATCAGAGACAAGTCGCTGTTCCACGACTCCTCGGTCATCCCGGATGGAGCGGAGATCAGTGGCTACCTGTTCAGGGACACACCCAAAAGGTAAGAGCTGCTCAGACAAACCACGACTGAATGAAATAAATAACCCTGGTGATTAAAACTGTCAACGTGTTGTTATGAGAGCAAAAAAAAAAGGAGCCAATTCCCCCTTCCGCTGCTGACTGATCTATAACAATCACAGAGGAATACATTAAACTTACTGATGGCCACTTACTGTAAATAGATAGGAAACATCAGACGTTGCTCTGTAACATGATCTATTATGTAGATGCAAAAACTAAATAATAAATGAGAAAGTCGTGTTCGTGTAATTGAGTGTCTGTCCACTCAAACCGAGACAGACAAAGGTCAGTGGTACAGTAATATCGCTGCGTACTATAGTTTCCAACTGTCTGCGTATGCATCTACCCACCACATTATTTTGGATAACGTCAAAATGTGATGTCAGTATCGGCCCCTTTAACCTGCTATTTTCACAGGTACTACTTTGTGGTGGAAGAAGACAACACACCCCTGTCTGTGACCGTGACACCTTGTGATGCTCCTCTGGAGTGGAAACTCATTCTGCAGGAGCTGCCAGAAGAGGCCAGTGGAGAGGGATCAGGTATAATTGACATCAGGCAGCAGTGGAAGAGGTTAATGACATGTTATGAGGAAATATCACTATCCTCCACACACAATTAACCTACGCAGTGATGTTAGGCCTTGTGTTTTGGTGGGTTTTAATTAAGTCACAGTCGTAGTGTCTAGTCCGACCACTTATGATGTCTGTCTGACTCGACCCAAGCTGATGTCTATAATTTCAGAGAAGAGCGCCACTCTAGTCAACGTACTAAATCAAAGCCATTGCATCCCTTTACTTAGTCTTCTTAAGGTAAATTCTGCCGCACTCTGTCTGTCTGTCTGTCTTCCTTCCTTTTTTCCTTTCCTTCTCTCTGTCTTTTTTTTCTTCTCTCTCTCACATTAAAACTTTCTCCATCTGGAGGGTGTCCTTTCAACACGTTGAGATCTTGCCAGATGACCAAAGCGGCGGTTTAAAGCGTAGATGTGTGATGTGAGCATATATTTGAATATCAATACATGAGCACCTGCGTGCGTGTCTGTGCTCTTGTCATGTCAAAGTCCTACTAAATGATTTATTGGGTTGTTGAAGACATGCACTTTGCCTCAAGAGAAAATAATTCATCTCTAAGTAGAAAAATAATGTCAAACTTGGACCCAACACACGCAGTGCCATTAGTAGAAGTCTGACTCCACAAGATGTGTTAGGCCAATGGTTGAACCAGTGAACTTCTTTCCGTCTTTGCAGCTCTTTTTTGTTGTTGCTAAATGTCTCTAGTGGGAGTAGATCTTTGAGCATTAATTTTTAGTACACCACTGAGCACACTCTCTGGTTGACAAACATAATATTATGCTTGGGCTGTCTCTCTCACGTAGAAGCTACAAGGCGCCTCTTTGTAGCACAGCTTCTCCGGAAAGGCCCAGTGAATGCTGGCCTGTGATCTTTACGGGATATTTGGAGTGAAAACATGGCTGCCATGTGAGGGGCTAATCGTCTGCGAGGCTTGCTGCAGAGCTTCATCGTGACCTCACAGCATCAACATATGAAACATTTTTTAGCATGGGTGGAAATTATTTTTCATCACAGCCAAAAATGACATGGAAGAAAATATTGTTAAGGTCATGGCTACAGATTGGATACAGTGTCAAACAAAGAGCTCACATTGTGCCTGTTTGTTTTCCAGGAGAGCCTGAACCTCTGGACCAGCAGAAACAGCAGGTGACCGTCGACGACGGGACGGAGCTCTTCACCTACAAGGGCAATGATGTGGAGGCCTATGTGGCCACCAGCACGCCCTCTGGCCTCTACCAGCTGGAGCTGTTGTCCACAGAGAAAGACAGCAACTTCAAGGTGTACGCCACCACAACTCCAGAGTCTGACCAGCCCTACCCGGAGCTGCCCTATGACCCGCGTGTGGATGTGACTGCACTGGGCCGTACCACTGTCACCCTGGCCTGGAAGCCAACACCAACGGGCTTTCTGATGGGCCAGCCTGTTCAGTATTGCGTAGTGATCAACAAGGAGCACAATTTCAAGAGCATGTGTGCTGCTGAAGCTAAGATGAGCGTTGATGATGCCTTCATGCTGGCTCCGAAGCCTGGCAGAGACTTTAGCCCGTTTGACTTTGCCCACTTTGGCTTTGTGCCCTCTGACAATGGTTATGGCAAGGACCGAGGCCTCACAAGTAACAAGATCTCACGGGCATACACAGCCAAGCCCAAAGCATCAGACATTCAAAAGGTGTGTATAGGCAATAAAAACATTTTCACTGTATCAGACCTGAAACCAGACACGCAGTATTACTTTGACGTGTTCGCTGTGAATTCTGCAAGCAACACCAGCACGGCATACGTGGGAACATTCGCCCGCACAAAAGAGGAAGCTCGCCAGAAGACAGTGGAGCTGAAGGACGGCAAAGTATCGGATGTTTTCATCAAGAGAAAGGGCAGCAAGTTCCTGCGCTTTGCTCCTGTGTCTTCCCATCAGAGGGTCACTCTGTTTGTGCACACATGTCTGGACGCTGTGCAGGTACAAGTGAGGCGCGACGGAAAGTTGCTGCTCTCCCAGAACGTGGAGGGGGTACGGCAGTTCCAGCTGCGGGGAAAGCCAAAAGCCAAGTACCTGATCCGTTTGCGGGGCAGCAGGAAAGGGGCCTCCACTTTGAAAGTGCTAGCCACCACACGACCCAGTAGCAAGCAGCCCTTCCCGTCGCTTCCGGAGGATACGCGCATCAAGGCCTTTGACAAGTTGCGCACCTGCTCCTCTGCCACTGTGGCCTGGCTGGGCACGCAGGACCGCAACAAATACTGCATTTACCGCAAGGAGGTGGCTGACAATTATGGCGAGGAGCAGCGACGCCGGGAGCAGAACCAATGCGCCGGGCCAGAGACCCGCAGGAAGTCAGAAAAGGTCCTGTGCAAGTACTTCCACAGCCCGAACCTGCAGAAAGCTGTGACTACAGAGACCATCACAGGTCTGGAGCCAGGCAAGACCTACCTGCTGGACGTTTACGTTGTGGGACACAGTGGTCACTCAGTGAAATACCAGAGCAAACTGGTGAAAACAAGGAAATACTGCTAAATGACTCTGCAAAGAATAAATCTATTATAAATATATATATTAAATAAGTTTATTTAACTCTAAGTGATATTCTACTAAGGAGTGTATACAGACTGACTACTCACACAGCGGATGGGCCTGTGGCAGTGACTGAACTGTTTGTAGAGAGAGAGAGAGAGAGAGATATCAACCTGTATATTTATGTTTACATTTCATTGCAGCACCTCTGGGTGGCCCATAGCGTGAGGTGCTCTGATACGAAGCTTGTCGTCTTGACATGATGTTGCCACTGGGGAGGCAGAACTTCAAAGAAGATCATATTTCATCTTGTATGTTTCTTTGTTGCTGCATGACATTTGCTTTTGTCCGTCATATCTGTGCATTACTTCAGTTTCGCATCACGTTGACCGGAGGAGATACAGTAGCTGCCCGCATTGTATAGATCTCTCACTGCATATTCACTACATGTTTTAGGAGGAATTTAAATTATTTTATACTTTTGGTCTCTCTTTTTGATTGTCTGTTTTTATTGATGACAATAATAACTGTTATGAGGAAATTCCAGTTTTATGAGGAAGTTGTCGTAGTTCAGACATTCCCTTATGTATCTCAGTCAGTGTTTGCTCTAGAGCCCATCTTGTAAATGTGTTCTGTGCTGGAGATCTGTGTTATTATCACTGTATCGCTGTGTGTGTCACATGTACAGAGTTGTCCTGCCAATATTCATGTACATAAACACTAAATATAGAACAAGTAATCCCTCTGTCACCCTGGGTGTCATGTTCTTTTGCCAAGCAGTTAACATCACAGTCATGGCTGCGAGTTGAAAGAGCACACTGCGCATTGTGTTAAGACGCAGACATCTAAATCAGGGTTTCATAAGCACAACTTGATACCCGGAGTGATTCCGAATGATGACTTGATCCCAAAAATGATTTGTGACAAGAAAAGACAGACAGAGGGGGACATATTTGCTGGAAATAACTTTCAAGACACAAGTGGTGTCCAAGCTCCACTAAAAATACATGAGCTCGTTTGCAATCCAATCAGCGTCTTGTTGACGGACATTCTCATAGATACAGTAATAAATCAGTGCATCTTAGCATATAGCTACAAGTGCATTTATTTGTCTATGTGGGGAACTATTCATGTTTTGTGTTGAGGAATTAAAAAAAAAAGAAAAAAAGTCTACCTAGAACTGCTCTCACAAGAAAGTCGGAGCAAAAATGTACGTTGAAAGTTTGTTTTAGCCCAGGCCCTGTTTCACATGGTCCCCTTGTAGTCTTTGTGGTTTTTTGTATAAAAAATTACACTTTATATGCTTCTCTCTACACTCATTTTCTGGCCACAGGATGTTGTCGATTAGGAAATTTGCATTTCATACGTGAAATTATGTAAGATCTCAATGGATGGAAGAACAGTTGATTTATTGTTATAATTGGTGTCAAATATAACAAATCATTTTGTTTATCTTTTTTTATACGTTAAAGTGACACTATGTAACTTTTGAGAGAAGGGATATAATATATAATCCTTTTAATTCATAAAATGAAAGCAATAAGGGACTGTGGATGTAAATTAGCCCTGCGGCTATAATCCGGCGTGTTTACGTCTGTTTTTGTTGTTTCAATGCAGATGTTCATTAATGTGCATTGTCCCTATCAAATAAAGGATTGAAAAAAATAAAAAATAAACGCACCTTTGCTCACTTGATTACTGCTACATAATTACTTGGTCTGGTTATGACTAGCAGCTTATGAGTGGCTAATGTTAGCTAATGTTAGCAAACTTTATGCAAGCAAACTTTCAACAGATTTCGATGTGTAACTGACATTATTGGGTCAGCTTGCTGACTTTGTAATATTTCATTACGTGTGCTACTGCCACGCTATGCTAGCATGTCAAAGAGAAACATTTCAATAAACACAGTGGGTTTACTTCTTGTTGAGTATTTTAAGTAAGTAGTATTTTATGTTAACTTAGGAGTAATAAAGTCAGTAAACCAATTTAGTTATATCAGCTACACAGCAATATCCATCTTAAGTTTGCTAACATAAGCAACCATAAGCTACTGTTCATACCAGACCGAGTAAGACTAGCAGTAAAACCCATGAGTATAATAAAGTGAGCAATGGTGTGTGGGAATTTCTCCCGTCTAGCGCTGAGATCATATATCGCAATCAACTCTCTCGCACCACGCAGTTTAAAGTAGATATTGCAGCTACGGTAGCCTTCACGCTTCAAAAAGCCGGTCTTTTGCTCTTTTCAATATCCTTTTTAATTTTTCTGGGCGAAGAAGAAGACTCCTGTTCCTAAATTTGGATTTTGAATACGTGTGGTCCTCCATGTTTCCTTCTTCAAACTTGCCGGGGCCGGGAAGCTACGATACCCGTTAGCAGCATTAGCAGCACCTGTGAGTTTATCATGTGACAGCGAAAACGCAAAAGGCGGAGCAGTATGTCCTGTATGTCCTTCACCGGCTAACCTATTTCAAGATGGAGCATGAATATGGAGCGTCTACCCCAGGTCATGCGAATGCAAATGTAAAATTTCAAGCCATAAGGAATACTTGGAATTGATGGTGGTGGTAAATATTCATGAAAAGGACAAGTTTGTGAACGGGCAACACAGATTGTTGATAATAAACAACTAAAAATGTTACACACTGGACCTTTAAGAATTGAGCTTTTCATTTGTATGAGGACAAATGAATGATTTCTTCTTCTAAAAGTTACCTAGTCTTGCTTTAAAGCAAAAAGCTACAATAATTCACAAATCAAAATAGCACATTTTAGCACGTTTAAAAAAATATATAAGAAATGAACTAACTGGCGATACTAAACAGGCCACCATCTCTAAAGCAATCTTACTGTTCCCCTACCCTCATTTAAGTGCATACACTTAAAAAAAACTCCAAATTTGGGAGAATCGGGTGACTTGCAATACTATTTAACCATTAGACACAGTTAACCACAAATAAGCAAAGAGAAAAGCCAGACACACATCAGTGAACATATCTACACGTTCCAATTAACAGTAGTCTCAGGTGAATGGAAATGCTTTCTCTGTTGTGGCCAAGAAAAGCAGCTGTTGCTCTTGAATTGCCGTGTTTCCATCCCGACCCTGATTCTGTGTAGCTGCACTCCGATTCATCGCCACAACTCACTGTCAATCATGCACTCCTGGTCAGAGGAAATGCAGGGAGGCTCCACCTGGCTTCCATTAACCTGCCGTTGCCCTGGTATAATGTGGAGGAGCTTCCAGAGAGCTGTGGGAGTGTCATGGATATCCGTGTAAACCGCCACTAATAAAGTTGGCCAGCCCTGCTCAAATGTTATCCTGCATGTGTGAATAAGATCTGCTGTGTGAAGTCCTTGGCGTCTTCAAAGAATCTCCTGCTCTCTGGTCAACTCAAGAGGTCTAAGATGGAAAAAATGCACAGACACTTCTATTTTGCCAGCATGCTTGAGGAGATCTCCTCACAAACACTCATGCAAACATACATATACAGAGAAACCTCTATCCGAGAGCTAACCATCTGCAGGGCTGTCCATGTTTATCTTCGGCGTGGTAATGAGCGCAGGGCTTTGATGTATGACTTTTGTATACACATGTGTACATGGAGCAGGGTAAGGAGTGGAGAAAGACATGTAGTGCCCGGGTAAGTGGTGGAGTAATCACAGCAGCGCACGAAAGACTCTGATTCCTGGTTTGGATAGTTCCACTTGCCACCAGACTGGATTCAGATGGCTCTGAGCTGTCAAGCTAATGAAACAACCTCAAATCTCAATCTCAATTAAACTGAGACTGTGGTGTAGTGTCAGAAAATCTAAGTTAGAGTTTTATACATTTTGATACATTTTGCATAATATAAGACCTACTGTATTTTGAAAAGGCATATACAGTCTAGTCTCAGAAGATCAGCATTTTAGGATATTTGCTTATTCGCTTTCTTGCAAAGAGATGAGAAGTTTGCTACCACTCTAAGAAGCTACAGCCTACAGCTTAGCTTAGTTTAGCATAAAGACTGAAAAGATGGGGGGACAGCTAGCCGGGCTGGTGACCAACCTGCCTACCAGCATCATGTTACAGTTTATTGTTCGTTTGAAACGTACAAAAACTGAAGTGAAAAATCGATGGGTTTTACAGAGTTTATATGATAGACCTTTTGCTAGACGTGTTTACGGATTTGTGAGCTTTTGAAGAGCTGGAACATATTTGTTTTGGGTTTTTTTAATCTTTGGACAGGGCCATGGCTAGCTGTGGTCAGTGTTGTAATGTAACGGAGTACAAATACTTCGTTACTGTACTTAAGTAGAAATTTCACGTATCTGTACTTTACTTCGCTATTTAAATTTATGTCAACTTTCACTTTTACTCCACTACATTTCCTAGATAAAATGTTCCTGCTCACCGAGTTCACCACTATCGTCGGGGTGGTCGCAGGGCTCAACAATTAAAAAATTCCCCATTGGCCCCCGGGGCCAGTAGATCAGAGTTTTGCTGGCCCCTTCTACATTTTTACTGGCCCTGAAAGAAATATCATAGGTGTGATTGGAAAAGGATAAAAAAGCAGGAAAATATACGCCGCACCTATGCTTTAGAAAATGGTTCTAACTCAGCTAGCCACTGCCACTGGATGTTGTGCCATTAGCAGCAAAGCTAGACCAGGGGTCATCAACTACATTTTTCCAAGGGCCAGAATTTTTTTAAGCAAACACTCCAGGGGCCGGACTTTCAAATAAAGAAAATAAAATTATACCTAATAGCATCATCTTGTTTGATATTTTCATATTTTTCTTACTAAATTAATGCAATATTTTTTACATTAGCAAGCAAACCCCTAAAAACATGGAAAATCCATAATGATAACCTACTTAACTAGAAAATGATCTCCGATTAGTCCTGTATGCCTAATTTGAAATAAGACAATTCTGTTGTTAAATAATACAACCGGCAACATCGTCAACAATGAAGAACGTGTCATTCACGTGCATATTAAGTAGCCACATGTATTTGTTTTGGTCTTATAATACATCCATACCGCAACAGCGGAGAGGATGGCTCGTTTAGACAGCAGCTACGTTTACAAGAGTTTGTCCAAAGTTCAAGATTGGTTGCAAATTAAGACAAACAGTTAGACTACAAACGGACATCTTTCATTTTAGCTCGTTTGTAAAGTCGCTGTTTGCAGAGTAGAGCTGTGTTTTGCACAGCGCCGGTGGACGAGAGTGGACAGCGCAAACTGAAATATGGTTTCCGCTGTTTCTGCCTGTAGAACAGGTATGTGGGTTATTGATAAGTATTGACTCTTTAATCATGGAGGTTTTATTGTGGGCTACCTACTTACAGTAACGAGTGTAGCGTTAGTTCATCGGGCCATGCGGTAAATAATCCTCGTAACGTTTCCAGTGAGTAGGCTACATGTGCTGCGTGAAGTAACGCACACACCAGTGACTGTGGCTGCAACCAGCCCGACATACGTTTTTACTGGCCCCGGGCCATCGAGCCATCGCTTATGTCGAGCCTGGTGGTCTACGATAACGGGAGGTCCTCCAGTAGGGGCTCGTGCTTCCATGGCGGTTTCAGTTGTGCGTCCTCCTCCTCCTTTAGCAACAAACAAGCGCTGAAATAGAGCGCGCGGCGTGCGGAGCGTGCGTAATGCAATCTAGGAGCAGTGATTCGCCAAATCTCCCTTATTGCAATCGCACACATTTCTTCTAATTTTATTTTTTAGTAACGAGTAACGAAGATGCTTAGTGGAAATATAACGGAGTAAAAGTATACATTTTATCTAGGAAATGTAGTGGAGTAAAAGTGAAAGTTGACATAAATTTAAATAGCGAAGTAAAGTACAGATACGTGAAATTTCTACTTAAGTACAGTAACGAAGTATTTGTACTCTGTTACATTACAACACTGTATTTCAGCGCTTGTTTGTTGCTAAAGGAGGAGGAGGACGCACAACTGAAACCGCCATGGAAGCACGAGCCCCTACTGGAGCTCCCGTTATCGTAGACCACCAGGCTCGACATAAGCAATGGCCCGATGGCCCGGGGCCAGTAAAAACGTATGTCGGGCTGGTTGTAGCCACAGTCACTGGTGTGTGCGTTACTTCACGCAGCACATGTAGCCTACTCACTGGAAACGTTACCGAGGATTATTTACTGCCGATGGCGCAGATGAACTAACGCTACACTCGTTACTGTAAGTAGGTAGCCTACAATAAAACCTCCATAATTAAAGAGTCAATACTTATCAATAACCCACATACCTGTTCTACAGGCAGAAACACGTAGAAACCATATTTCAGTCTGCGCTGTCCACTCTCGTCCACCGCGCTGTGCAAACACAGCTCTACTCTGCAAACAGCGACTTTACAAACGAGCTAAAATGAAAGATGTCAGTTTGTAGTCTAACTGTTTGTCTTAATTTGCAACCAATCTTGAACTTTGGACAAACTCTTGTAAACGTAGCTGCTGTCTAAACGAGCCATCCTCTCCGCTGTTGCGGTATGGATGTATTATAAGACCAAAACAAATACATGTGGCTACTTAATATGCACGTGAATGACACGTTCTTCATTGTTGACGATGTTGCCGGTTGTATTATTTAGCAACAGAATTGTCTTATTTCAAATTAGGCATACAGGACTAATCGGAGATCATTTTCTAGTTAAGTAGGTTATCATTATGGATTTTCCATGTTTTTAGGGGTTTGCTTGCTAATGTAAAAAATATTGCATTAATTTAGTAAGAAAAAAAATGAAAATATCAAACAAGATGATGCTATTAGGTATATAATTTTTTTTTCTTTGAAAGCCCGCCCCTAAGTCGTCTGCTGTAAAAAATTCTGGCCCTTGGAAAAATGTATAGATGACCCCCTCTCTAGTTTGCTTATGCCACAACATCCAGTGGCGTGGCTTAAACCGAGTTTGAACCATTTTCTAAAGCATAGGTGCAGCGATATTGTTCCTGCTTTTTTCTTTTTTTCCCAATCACACCTATGATATTTCTTGGCCAGGGCTAGTAAATGTAGAAGGGGCCAGCAAAACTCTGATCTACGGCCTCGGGGCCAGTGGGTATTTTTTTATGTTGAGCACCCTGCGACCCCGACCCTTGATGATACGTCGGTGAAAGTGGTAGTAGGTGAAGATAACGTCATACACCTGTGTTGCAAGAAATGTTTCTGTACATTGATGTCAGCTCTAAAAATCTGCTGTTTGTTCTTTGAACTTAAGCAAATTGTGCCTGAAAAGTCCTAGAAAAGAATGTGATTTTGATTTGATGAGTGAGATTAAGAAGATATGGGAACCCTGAATATGCTTTATGCTTTACTATAAGAAAGCCACAATAAAAGTTCTAAGCGCTTGCTTTTAAAAAAAACTTTTTACTTCAAATACTTAAGTACATTAAATATCAGAAAATTACTTTTGCTACTTAAGTACAGTATATATCAGATACTTTAAGACTTTTACTTAAGTAATATTCTAAAAGGTAACTTTCACTTCTACCAAAGTCTTTTTCTAGTACGATACTTGTACTTTTACTCATTTAAGACACAGTTCAACCTCAAGAAATATGCTCTCATGCTTTCTTGCTGAGTGTGAGATAGGAAGACCGGTACCATATACTGTATGTCTGTAGGCTATGCTAGGAGTTAATTAGCTTAGCTTAGCATAAAGACTGGAAACAGCTAGCCTGGCTCTGTCTAAAGGTTAAAGAAAACTAGCAACCTGAACTCATTTAGTAACATGTTATATCTTATCTATTACCAGCTGTGACAAAGACGCTGTTTTTTTTTCAACCTTGTCAGTCTGTATGTGTGTGTGTGTGTGTGTGTGTGTATGTGTGTGTCATTCAGACAAAAACGTTGTCCTGGAGAGATCTACTGTAGTGGGAACTAGCAAAGAGGTGGTTTTGAATACTTTTCTCTGTGATTCTGTCTGTCTGTGAACAGATTTTGTCGCAGCGATAGCGTCACAACCGTGCAAGATGCAGTCACAAAACTTTACTGGTGTGTAGTTAAAATCATAATAAAGGCAAAGTTCCAAGATGGGTTCTCTGCTTTACCCCCTTGGCCCAATTTGGCATTGCAACTGGTGTGATCCCATCACAAGATGGTCTCTAGTTTGTTTAATCTTGTTGTTTTAATGCTTTGGTTTATCCAAGTTTTTTGGTAATTATTGCGCTTTAGAGGTGCAGCTAGGCAGATTGTTTAGACAGAGCCAAGCTGGCTGTTTCCACTTCTTTCAAGTCTTTATGCTAAGCTAAGCTAAGATAACCGTCTCCTGGCTGTAAATTCATATTTAACAGACAGATATAAGAGTGATATCAATATTCTTATCTAACTGTTAGCAAGAAAGCAAATAAGGGTGTTTCCCAAAATGTCCAACTATTCCTACTAACAATAACACAGCCAGTTTCATTGAAGTAGTTTCTCCAACTTTTGGAGGAAATAATATCACATATGTGCTTCAAATACTTGCAACAGTTGTAATTTGTAACAGAAGTAGGACTCCCACCACCAGCGTCCCTTTACCAGGGGCTTTAGGAGTTGGCATGTGGGTGCCTGTTTGGTGTATGCGTTCGTGAATGCACTTGCTGCTCAACTTAGAGCTGAGTGACACTTTTGGACAGAGATCGTGAAAAGGGAGGAAAATCTCGAGCAGAATCCAAACAGAGACAGACAGCAAACAGACGGACACGCCGGGAGGGCTTTGAGTCTAACTCCTATGGCAGAGAAAAGCAGTGAAACGTTGTTATGTGTAAAGAGCTCAGTACTGAATGAAGGGCTCCTGCCATCTATGGGGTGGGTACTACTCTAGAGTTAAATTAAATGATTCAGACTTACACTGGTGCCACTGTCTTATAAATCTCCAAAGTAAACAGTGTGAAATGAAATTATGACCCTTTGAAATCTCCCACGCGCACACAGAGAGGGACCCCCGGCTGCGAAGTATAGAGGAGTAGAGCATGATGAAAATGATTCTACTTCAACGGCTCCGGGGATAGATCATTGTTGAGGCTCAGGTCCAGACCAGCTCTGCATAGTTCTGATTGAGCAGAGGGCCAGGGAGAAATCGGAGGCCAAACCCATCCTGACCAAGAGCCCATTCCCAGGAAAGGGTGGAGAGGGACCAGTGGCCCTTGGGCATTGCTCGTCTCAGCCGATCTCCATTAGGATAACTCAAGTAGTGAAAGAAATAATGACACATAATTTTCTTTTAATCCTGCTGTATATTTAAATCTAAGGCCAGTGTTATTATCATACACGGATATATGAACTATCCTGTACACATGATATGTATTTGAGGATTCCTGGATTAGGATCCTGTGTGTGAGTCTGTGTGTGTGTATGTATCAGCCTCGTGTGTTTGTGTATTTGTGTACTCTCTGCCATCGCTCCCTCTCGCCCGAGCTGCATAGGGGTGGTCCCACTGCTCTCTTGTGCTCATGAAATCACTTCTAAGTGCCTGTAATTTCTCACGCTTCGTCAGTACTGTAATTTCAAAAGGCTCCCATTGAAGACCCTCCTTTAGTGGCGACCCGGGGTTGTCAAATGAAAACATCATTTATCCAGTGACCTCGGAGCTTCAGGAAATGGTTTGCTGGCTATTCAGCGACAGCCTTGAAATAGGGAGCTGTGGTGAAGGACTGCGGGGGTTTGTGAAACATGAAACAAAAGGTGGTCTGGCCCCTCAATCTACAGTATCAGGTTTGAGAGATTTCAGAAAAATGCACACATCCATTTGGAAAATCTTGTATGGAACCATTTGTATGTTTGCCAAACTGAGGTTTTCCTCCAGTGAAAATATTTACTTAAAAAAAAGAAACTCTGAAAGTATTTATTTCAATGCAATCCTTTCCTTCACCATGTCCTAAATGTGGTTTTTGTAGTTTTTGGCCCTCAGAGACTCAACTGGCAGCCCAGCCACTGAGTGGCTCAGTTCCATGGGCACTTTCAGGTTCAAAGTCTCGGTCCGGCGGGATTTATGATCCAAATTTCTTTGTTTAGTTGAAAAAAATCTTTATCACGAGAGATTTTTAAGTCCTCAATGCATCATTGTCTGCTAGTGCTGGTTTGTCCATGTGTAGGCTTTGTCATCACTCTATGAGACCATTCATGGAAAGCTTCTTTCACTCATACATGCCTGCATTAGTCAGAAATGGTGAAAGACGTTTTGGAACAAAGCCTTCATGACATGTGCTCCCACTGCATTGAATAGAACGACTTTACAATGAAAGAGCTGGTGATGATTTTAGTGATTTTAAGACCTTAGTTACTGTGAGTGTGCTCCAATGCCAAAAGAGATGCCGTCTATATGTGTTTGTGTGTTTTACGTAGGGAACAGACTTTATGTTTTTCAGCCATACTAGCCGCATGGCTTTATGAATGGCAAAGTTAGTCTGTTGGTCGGTCAGCCTTTAATTCAGACTGAAATATCTCAACAACTATTGGATGGATTGTCGTGAAATTGTGTTTGGGACATTCATGGTCCCCAGAGAATGAATCTTTCTGACTTTGATGATGCTCCAACTTTCCATCTACCGCCACCATGAGCTTGATATTAACGAAATGTCCCAACAACTATCAAATGGATTGCCATGCAATTTTGTACAAACATCCATGTCCCCCATCCGGTTATAATGTAATAACTTTGATCCCTTAACTTTTCATCTAATGCCATCATCAGGCCAAAATTTCAATTTGTCCGGCAAATTTGGTTTATAACCAAATACCTACAGAACTAATGACATACCCATCAGCCTCAGCTGTACTTTTTGTTTAGCGCTAATTAGCAAATATTAGCATGCTGTCACACAAAACTAATATGGTGAACATTTTTAACATTATACCAGCAGCATCAGCATATTAGCATTGTCACTGGGAGCATGTTAGCATGCAGACGTTAGCATTTAGCTCAAATCACCACTGTAGCTAAGTAGCCTACAGCGGTAGCATGGCTGTCTTGTTTGAATCCTGTCCATACGGTGGCTGACCAGGGTAAACATGCTACAACGGCCCAAAACACTTCCATTAGGAGAAAGGTACTGTAAATACAGAAACGACGTAATATAAAAAAACCACATGTAACAGAAAAATTATGCAAATACAAAAACGACGATATGCAAGTGCCAGTTTCTATATTTTTAACTCCAGCAGTGTCTCTCCTGCTTCTAGGGGGGGCTGACTTAATAGTTGTTATAGATAAAAATAATACTCTATACTGAAGTCAATCCATTTTTTGCGGTGATGTCTTTGCTGCTGCTAGTATAAAACCACTCATGTTGCCCTATAAGTGTCAATTAATGCCCAGTTTGTCTGTCCCCTAGTTGCATTTGGCCACAGTTTGTAATTTATTTATGACTTTATTTTGCATTTATTTGTGTTTGATATGTACTTTTTTCATGTATATTTGCTGTTTTATTTTTTTGTTTTAAAAAGGCGAGAAGGAAAATCAACTTCTCAAACATGCATACTTAAAACATACGATAAATGTAATCTCTCTGCAATATCATCTGCCATGTCATGTTGTAAATCCAGATGGCCTGGAGAACCTCCGTTGTGTCGACTGGATATGCAGCGTTTTTCTGTTGTGTTTCTGTTCTGTTTTTGGCGTTTCTGTTTTTTACACGGCGTCACTTCTGTATTTGCGGCACTTTTCAACTAATAGAAGTGTTTCGGGCCGCTATAGCACATTTGCCCTGGTCGGCAAGACGGCCACCATATTGTATTAAACTACAAAACACTTTGTATCACACAGTTAACCACAGACTTTTTCACATTACAATCACAGTAACGAGTTCATTAATAACCAGGTCAGACTACAGGTGTACAAAGTGTGATGCCCCACTTCCCCTCAATCCCACTCTCAATCACGACTGAGATGTCCTAAACCCCCCCCCACACACACACCACAAAAGATTGTGAATTATTTGTGCAGACCAGCGCAGACTCTCCATAATCCTAAAATGGCCAAATCAGGATTATCATCTTCAGCTTGCTATGATCCTGTAATGGGGTCTGGGCATTAGCAGAAGAGTTCTTCGTGTGTGTTTCTGTGTCTTTTGTGCAGGTGTTGGGAGATCAGAGCTGGTGAGGATAACCTGGGATCTTAGTGAAAGCTGAGTGAAAGTTAATGGGATGGAGGGTCCTCAGAGTGCACGAAGGAGAAAAGGGGTCATGACATTTAATCGTCCTGCCCCGACAGGCCAAGGCCCTGACAGCGAGGTCAGGGGGGACAGAAATGGACCAAGGAGGACATGGGTGGGGCAGACACACACAAAGACCCTCTCAGTGCAGTGATCAGGCCTGTCACCCGATAAGTCTCCTTGTAACCCTCTCCCGTGGCTTAACTCTCTGAAATACACCTGGAACATGACCCCGGGCTACTGACGTCACCATCTCAAATATAATAGTGATCTAAAGGGATTTAAAGGGTTCGAAGCGTAAACCCTTTAAAAACAGCAGTCTGGTGAGCTGTGGTCGAATGTCACAAAGTACATTTACTCAAGTACTGTAAGTAAAAATGTAAGATACTTGTACTTTACTTGAGTCTTTTCTTTTCATGCCACTTTTTATTACATTTCAGAGAGACATATTGTACTCCACATTCTCTACATTAATCTGACATTAATCTGACAGATTCAGTTACTAGTTACTTTACAAATTAAGATTGTTGCACACAAAACGTGTGTAGTTGATAAAATAAGCTGTTTTATTATAAATTAAACTACCCAACAACATACAGGCCTATAAGTACAGCTGAAATGATTAGACCATTAATCACTTAGTTGATTGATAGAACAGTGTTGATTGTTTCCGGTTTCTAAAATGAGGATTTTTCTGCATTGAGTACTACAATTTTACTTTTAATACTTTAAGTACATTTTCACGATGATACTTACATACCTATACTTGAGTAACATTTTCAATGCAGTATTAGTACTTTGTTTTTTCTTTGTTAGCTGTTTTCTTTGTTCTTTATTTTGTGCAAAGTAGAGTATGTTGTGTATGGACATTGGACCATGGATGAAATTACTTTTGTATTGGTGTCATGTAATTCTGTGTGGGATGGGCCACTTAGTGGCATGACACGTAAATAAAATATCATCATCATCATCATCATCAGTACTTTTACTTAAAGGACAAATCCGGCGCAAAATGAACCTAGGGGTTAATAACACGTGTACCGAGTCAACTGTTCTCTGGGATATGTTTTCATGCTAATCGGATGTGACCAGTTTTAGCGCAAACTGCTAATTAGGGCCCGAGCGCCGACAGCGGCGAAGGCCCTATTGAAACTGAAGGAATTATTCTTTCTTTCTTTCTTTCTTTCTTTCTTTCTTTCTTTCTTTTCTTTCTTTCTTTCTTTCTTTCTTTCTTTCTTTCTTTCTTTTTCCCGTCAAATGAATTGGCTTTTTGAGGGCCTTAACATATTCAAAAACTCACCAAATTTGGCGTATTGAGGATTTGGTATTTTAAGGGTTTCGGGAATAGGTGCACAAAAATGGCTCGCTAGCGCCCCCTAGAAAGTTAAGAAAATTGAGCCCCTGCAGTGCGTTTAACGTAGACTCACGAAACTTGGTACACATATGTATCATGTCAAGATGTACAAAAACCTTCATTAGAGCCATACCCTAAACCCAACAGGAAGTCCGCCATTTTGATTTCAAAGTTCGAAATTAGTGTGATTTTGGCCACTTCCACATGTCGTACTTTACCGAAACAGGAAGTGGGTGTAACTCGAGTGTACGTTGTCCGATTACCTCGAAACTTTTCAGGATTCATAAGAGTCCGACCCTGAGGACAAATAAAGGCCGATATTTACTTAAAGTCATAGCGCCCCCTAGTGGCAACAGGAAGTAGGCCTAAAAGTCAAGGTGCTATACTTTAACGAACTCCTCCTAGAGATTTCATCCGATGGACTTCAAACTTGGTCTGTACCATCCCAACACCTTAACGATGAAAAGTTATTAAAAGAAAAACTTTTCGTCAGACGGTGTGTGGGCGGGTGGGCGGCCATTTTGAGTGTTCAGCGATGAACAAAGAAGTTGTTGTAACTTCAGTGTACGTTGTCGTATTCGCTCCGAAATTTCTCATGATTGACAAGGGTCCAGGCCTGAGGACACCTACAGGCCAAAATTGACTTTTGGTCATAGCCCCCGCCGCTGGCAACAGGAAATCTGCCTTATATGACAAACATCATCCGATTTGCATGAAACTCAGAATGTGTGTCTGCGCGTGTGATACTGAGCCGCCCTATAATATGGCCACGCCCACTTACTCAGGCCACGCCCCTTTCATAACATTTGAACCATTTAAGGTAGAGTCTTGTGTGAGGTGTCATTGAACTCAGCAGAGACTTCTTTCTTCATTGGTGATGGTTTGACCGGCCCCTTATGCTTAAGCCCCCCCCCCCCTAAAATTTGAACCATTTAAGATAGACCCGTGTGAGGTATCAACGAAATCAACTCAGCAGAACTTCCTTCCTTATTCATTGGTGATGGTTTGGCCCGCCCTTATGCATTAGCCACGCCCCTTTTCACAGTTAATGAACCATATGAGTAGAGTCTTGTGTGAGGTATCGTTGAACTTGGGCGGGGAGTTCCCTTTTCATTGGTGACGATTTGCGCGTCTCTGAGTGCCGCGACGAATGTACGGTCGCAGGAGCGCGGCCCAACCGGTAATCCCAGCGACGCCGCAGCGCGAGGGCCCGTCCATCGCTGCTCGCAGCTTTAATTAGCTTATAAAGCTAGTCGCCGGGGCAGAGGGTAAAGTAAAAAGAAATCGCTATTTCTACACCACTAACAAGGCTCAAAATAGCACCACACTACCACGGTAGCATAGTGAGGGTCCCTACATGTAAACCAAAGAATTGAGAACTTCGTAAGTGTACAGACAGTTTATTGAAAAGATAGATTATAAAGACTATCGTTCACGTATACAGGCAGGCACCATCTTGGGAAAACAGTCACGACCAGTCGAATGACAAACACTGCGCTTGAGCCATGTTACTGGTTACTGGTTACACGTCGTTCGACGTTCGACTGGTCTTGACTGCATATATACGTGAGTGGTACTGTCTTTATAAACTATCTTTTTAATAAACTAGCGCTATAAGCTAATTAGCTGTTTGCGCTAAAACTGGTCACATTCGATTAGCATGAAAACACATCCCAGAGAACGGTCGACTCGGTACACATGTGTTATTGACCCCTAGGTTCATTTTGCGCTGGAATTTTCCTTTAAATAAAGGATCTGAATACTTCTTCCACCACTGCTGTTGAGGCTGACAAAGACACTGGAGCACACCAGCTCATTGACTCTGAGGTAAACATGTACATCATGATTCAGTCTTTGTGGTGATTGTCAACCAACGCCGGTCATCTGGACCAATCATAAAGCAGTTGTGGCGTAGAGCCACGACACAACAGGAAACATTGGCATAAACACGAGCTATAAACACAGTAAAGAGAACCGACATGACGCTGACACTGCTGATTAAAGGGGGAAGACGTTTGCTGAAGAGGTGTTCAACAACAGAATATACACAAACAGTCAGTGATGAGAGATGATGCTAATCTCTCCGCTCAGGGCAAAAGTCAACAAATCAAGGTGAGTAGGGATGAAAAAAACAAAAAAACCTAATGCAGAGGTCTGCTTGGGCGCCTGATAGTTTCAGCATTTTCACACAAGCATATCCATAAGTCACGTTTTACAGTACAGTTGAAACCACATCCACTGCTGAGCATTTCGACTAAGTGGTTTGTCAGCTAAGAAAGAAAAAAAGTCATCTGGTTTTACTTTGTGGACTTTTATTTCGAAATTTCAAGTTTTCCCTCTGATGTAGTTTGAGCTCCATCTTCTCGGCCTTAACGATGAACTGTGTAAGCTTAAATAAATGAATAAACCTCAGGTAGATATTTCAAATGGTACTACTAAGTTGTAGCAGTAGTTGTGGATAAAGAAAAAGGACTAATGTGACAATAGTTATTTCTGTGTAATGTGTAAATGACAACACTTAAATGCATTGACTTTAGAGTTATTAAGCAAAGGTTTAGTAAGAGGGCTTACGTTATGGAAATTTGACCTCTAATTTATATATAGCCTTGTATAATCAGCACTATGTGAAAGTAGTAATTATATAATCAAAATGTTACCAGTCCCCATCACTGGGACAGGTAGGTATGATCATAACTCCTGATGTAACCCTTGTGTTATCTTCCATTCAACCATGCACTTGCTGGTTGAAAACTGAAAATCAACACTTTTTCTAACGTTTTAGTTTTTTTTTTTTTTTTACATTTTTTGTGCTTTTTTCAATGTTTTTTGCGCTTTTTTGACATTTAACGCTTAATTTCACTACCATGTATAAACACCACTACCACCAACTTATTACCACTAGTTTTACACTTATTTTTGGAATTCATGGTCAATAAACCTCATTTATAGAAAATGATACCTAATTTTTGAGTTACAAGCAGAAGTTATGAATTATTTAGACTAATATTAAAGGAAGGATCATCACAGAAGGGTATAGGTCAACGTTCAGTCGGGATACAGTTTAGAAACATTTCCATTTTTTTTCAAATGCTAAAAAATTTAATTAAACACCCTTAAATTCAATGAAAGTGGAGATCCAATATTTTGTTGAACTTGCGAAGCCATTGTGCGGAATCATCCATGTTATTTTTGGGTAATCAAAATAAGGTAGTTAAAAAGAAACCCATATTTCTGATATAGTAATTTTGAAAATGGATCAAATTTGACCCAAAGACAACACAAGGGTTACGTTTTTCATCCTGGAATGTTTGGTTGAGATGGTTCCTTCAGGCCAGGAGAACCATCTGTCCCAGCAGCCTTAGGTTGTTGGTAAATTGTGGTTTCTGGCCCAAAGAGCCAACTGTTTAAAGCTGAAAAGGTCAGTCAGACCACTGGTCTACTGCTTGTTGGTACAGTGTGGTTATTGAATTATAGAACAGATAAAGGCTAGCCAAAACACACAGCCATCACAATATTCTGAGGTTTTAGAGGCTAATGGTGAATGAGGAAAATGATGGTGAGTGGTTTTTTTTCCTGAGCTATGTGAAATGCATGCATTGTCAGTGTAGTGACTTCTGCAACAGTTTACGGTGTAATAACCTGCCAGTATTAAGGGATCAGAATTTGCAATGATATCAAACTGTTACATCAACTTTTTCTGTAACATATGCACTGAGAAAAAGGGCATTAGAGCTGCTGCATTTGGAAAGTTTACAGAAGGCTACGTCTTTTTCTCATACGATATATGACAATGGGAATAACTTTTCAAAGTAACTTTTCCTAAATACTGATATTATTAATTTTCATATTACTGTGAATTATTCCGTGGCCCTTAAAGGAGAGTCTTTGTGGCAAAACTGGCATGAAAATTTCACTTTATGAGGTTTTTTAACATTAATATGCGTTCCCCCAGCCTGCCTATGGTGCCCCAGTGTCTAGAAATGGTGATAGGTGTAAACCGAGCCCTGGGTATCCTGCTCTGCCTTTGAGAAAATGAAAGCTCAGATGGGCCGATCTGGAATCTTCTCCTTATGAGGTCATAAGGAGCAAGGTTACCTCCCTGTTTCGCTGTGCCCAGAACAATTTGGCCCAACCATGAGAGAGAGACATCGGTTAAAAGAGCGTAAAGTCAAAGTGGCAGTTGGTCAGACACCCCCTCTCCTCCTCAAAAACTACAGACACAGAAATGGCACATCCTAAGGAAAGCTCATTGTGGGACTGGCTCTAGTGGCTGTAATTCTGTACCAAGGCTGAATTCGGGAAAGAGACTTCCAGATACAGTATTAGGGGGACCACTAAGGTCTATATAAAAGACTTCAGATACAGTATTAAGGGACCACTAAGGTCTATATAAAAGAGACTTCAGATACAGTATTAGGGGACCACTAAGGTCTATATAAAAGAGACTTCAGATACAGTATTAGGGGACCACTAAGGTCTATATAAAAGAGACTTCAGATACAGTATTAGGGGACCACTAAGGTCTATATAAAAGAGACTTCAGATACAGTATTAGGGGACCACTAAGGCCTATATAAAAGAGACTTCAGATACAGTATTAGGGGACCACTAAGGTCTATATAAAAGAGACTTCAGATACAGTATTAGGGGACCACTAAGGTCTATATAAAAGCATCCAAAGAGCACCATGTCATGAGACCTTTAATTTCTACATACCTTAACCTATTTAAACCAATTAGTAAATGATTCAGACATAACTATTATTATTTGTTATTGTTGTTATTATAATTATTGGAATAGGCCAACTCAATATAAATATTTCACTGAGTAATGTTCACCCACAAAATCATAACCAATAACTCAGCAGTCTCATTGACTCAACAGTCAATGTGAATTTCCCCACTGTGAGATTAATAAAGGATTTTAAATCTTTGAATCTTGAAAAAGTCTCAGGTGAGGGCTTTTATATCATTTATAATACTGTAGGCTACCCTATGTTAGTTACAAAGTTACTAAGATGCAGCGTGTGTGTATACACTAACAGTATGTAGTCGTACGTGTATAACTACAGTACTACTGCATCTCCAGTGCTGCTTTCATCCCGGGCATGCTGGGAGTGCAGCCTGAATGAAACACAGGCTGGACTGTTGCGCGACAGTAAAGGTAGCTTCTGGTTACAAACTTCGGACCAATCAGGACGCCGCTTTGGGTTCCTGCTGCAGGAGCAACAGAAGTTCAACCTGGACCGCTTCACGGAGAAGAAACTATCTGCTCTAAATTCAAACTGACAATGCGTATTCACTTCCGCTGACATTCCTAATAGCCAACAAATTGTCATTGAAGGAAACATTTCCGAGTAATGACAATGTTGGGTATGTATGTGCCAGACAGATTTTCTCTGAAATCGTCCAAGGTCCAGGATGGAATCGGTCTTTACACGGCGAGGCGAGTGAAAAAGGTTTGTTGTTTCTGACTGGGCCACTTTGTAACCGAGTTTACACGCGGGAAGCGTTTTATGTTACTTTTAAAATGAATTCTAAGCGTTGTAGATAGTTTTTCTGTTCGCCTTATTCCTTATAGTCGCTGTCAAAGTCTCAGTCTAAACCCAAGGCTCCTCTGACGTGAACTGCCACGTAGCTACAGTAACTCCAGTTGTTTCTCCCGTTCACTACAATACGATGTATTCATGTCGGCAAAGAAGGGTCTCGCGGCAACACAGTAGCCTACATACTATACATTAATGTTACATTCAGGTTAAAGCGCTCAGCTTTTTACGTCATTTTGCAAAACTGCAGACTTTTCCCCCCTGCTGCCAGATGTATAGAGAAGGCGTATGGAGTTGTGAAATATGTCATTGGGTGAATGGGTTCATATATCAGTAGGGATGTGTTCGCACTCAGAAGGCTATTGTTATTTAAATCGGTGGTACTGTGGTAAAGCAGGTTGAGGATGAACATGAATGCAACACGAAGAACACATTTTGACCACGCCCCCTGGAGTTTGGACTCTTCTGGGACATCAAAAGTAAAAAGAAATGTCCAGTTGTGAAGGATGTACTCACATGTCACATTAAACACTAGGCTATCCAACATTCACCCACAGTGCAAAAATCATGGTTTGGGCAGTCCACTGGAGCGTATCATGTTTTAATTCATAATAATTCATTTTGGGTGCCTGTCTGTTTTACAGTGGCATCGTGTTTGACGAATTGATCCCTGTGTTTTGTTTTAAAGGGAGAAAAGTTTGGCCCTTTTGCAGGTGAGAAAAAGCTGCCTGGCGAACTGGATGAAAGCTCGGACACCAGGCTTATGTGGGAGGTGAATGCACATACATTCTCATATGTTTACACCACATACATTCTCATATGTTTACACCACATACATTCTCATATGTTTACACCACATACATTCTCATATGTTTACACCACATACATTCTCATATGTTTACACCACATACATTCTCATATGTTTACACCACATACATTCTCATATGTTTACACCACATAAATTCTCATATGTTTACACCACATACATTCTCATATTTGTACACATTCAAAGGTTTCAGAACTCAAAGGTGTGAGTGGTTTTACAGCAAAATGTTGTCTCTAGAACCAAATGTGCGTTTTGCTGTTTGACAGAAGTAACTAATAGGGGACTTTATGTTGTTTGTAGTTACAATAAGATGTTCATACAGCATGTTAACACAAGCCTCACACCTGTTAAAGCTGTGTTAAATATGTAATGTGGTAATTAAAAGCTCATATTGCAGTTAAACACAACACACATCCTTTTTCATAGGACAGCTGTGGAAGAAAGACAGCTGCTTGCATTTCTGTCCAAATATGTTCTCAGTTTTTCCTGTGATAAAGAGAACATTTAATTACTTTGCAGATCAACTAACCATACTGGCTGATTTAAAGTGACTCTCATCTCATGTTGCGGGGAAGCCATTGCTGGTAACCACTGAAATAAAAGCTGTGATGTAGTTATCTGTAGCTGCCACATTGGGAGGTACCAGCCTGTGCACATAGGCGTTCATATGTAAGGCCGACACACTTTGACGCACAGAAAACCAACCATGAAAATAACAAGAGAAGAAGAATCAGTTGTTCGCTTCTGACAACTCATGCAGTTCTTGTACTTTATTTCCAGGTCCGTGGCAGTAAAGGAGATGTGCTGTATATTCTGGATGCTAGTAACCCACGCTATGCCAACTGGCTGCGGTTTGTCCATCAGGCGCCTTCACAAGAGCAGAAGAACTTGGCAGCCATACAGGTATATTTCCTCTCAATGGAACATAAAGACCTACATAAAAAGACAGACTAGAGAAAGACAGACTAGAAAACAATACACATCTGTCAGGGTCGGCTATTGATTTCTTTTTGTAAATGTGGCTGTTAAGAGACCCCTAGGAGAGGTATTCTTTTACTTATACAGATAATAAATATTGGAATTTAGTTAGATGTTTTCATATTTAAAGTCTTATGAGTGTACAGACTCTCTCTTCTTAGCCTGAATAAAACCTTCAAAGCAAGATCTGAAAAGTCACTTTGTTTCAGTAGCGCAGGATAAAAATGGAAGCCTTGTATTGTCTTTGTTCTGTGAGACTACATCCACACTAAGACATTTTCATTTTTAAATGGCGTTTTGAAACAAAAACGATCTCCATACGCACAAGAGTTTTAGCTCCAGTAGCAGAACAAATCTCCGTCCATATTAACACGTCTGACGGCAGATATCACATGACCATTCGCATACACTGGGCATGTGCGTGCCGGTGTAAACAGGAAGCACATTGTCTGGCGTTACTCTGCGGTTGAAAACTATGGATGTATAAGGTGAAAATACAGAAAATACTTTGGAGAAAGAACACTGGCTTAAAGGAAGACCAGGAATTAATTTGTTTGTACTGACGACGAGGTGGAACTGTTACTGAATGGTGTGTAATCCTACCTAACCGATAAGACTGGGGTGCGTCGTCATTTCCAAAGGTCTCCGTTTGTGCCGTCCAAACTACAAAGCAACCCCGGAGTTTTTAAACCAAAACAGGGGCTGCAGTATTTCCAAATGTCTCCGTTATAGGGGCTCGGAAACAGCAACGTAGTGTGGATGTGAGGCATAAATGTAGCAGAAGATATCCGTTTTTAAAAGAAAATGTAGTAGTGTGGATGTAGATTTAGATATTCCAGATGACCACGCAAGATTACATAAATATTGAATAAATTACAATACGATAAACAGTTGTGAGAGAGTGAACTTGCATACTACATACCCCAGCATACTGGATCTGGGAAATTTTGCCTCTTGCACTTCTGTGCAAAAGATCAAACAGATTGCTTTCTCATGATGGAAGAAAAATAGAGTTGGAATGAAGAGGAGCCAGGGCCAAGTTCCTGCCGTTAATACACCGATGCCCAAAGTGATTGGTCGTTTAAAGGTCATCATGTGTGTCAAAGCTCTGTGTTCCATCAACAGTGACATTTATTGTGTAGCTTTCTTCTTAATCATTATTTATGTATATTTAGAATCCCATAGTTAAAACAAAATGACTGTTTGATTTTATTTGCATGACCTTTAAGGACAAGGAAGTTAATGACAACATTTTTAAGGGTTTGAGCTTTTGACCTGCGGCCTCAATCAGGCTTAACAGACTGTTGTCTGGGTGTAATGAGTTCAACCTTCAGCCAGTCTCAACTCAGTGTGCATTACCATAAACGGTAATACTGTAGCTGCATTTTAGCAGGAATGCTCCATTCTACTCAGGTTTGTCTGGTACCGCTTTGACAGGGCTCCATGGCATTGCTGTTATTGTGTGATTACTATATTATAACTAGGGCTGCACAATATATATCGTTTTGCAACAGACACAGACACATTTTTTGAGTTAGTTGAAAGAGAGTGTTGGTAGAAAACTACACTTTCAAACGTGAGTGTCATTCCTTTTTCAATGGGGCTTTTTATGTTCAATTTGTTCAGTAAAATAATGTTGGAAATTATTTTTTTTGTTATTCTAAAATGCAACAAGCAATTTGCTGTATTTGAGCAGAACACTCAAATCAGCAGAAAGGCAGAACTGAGTACACTTTAATATTTGTTTATTTATCGCAAATTATATCGTTATTGCGATATTCAGCAACGTCATCGCATTCCGCAAATTTTCCTCAGAACGTGCAGCTCTAATTATAAGCATGTTGTTGTTTCTTAGGATGGAGAGAACATCTTTTACCTGGCTGTGGATGACATAGAGACTGACACAGAGCTCCTGATAGGCTACCTGGATAGTGACATGGAGGAAGAGGAGGAGGAAGAAGAGGAGGAGGTCATCAAAGATGACGACGAAAACAGTAAAGAAGCTAGGCATCTTGAAATGGGTACAGTGGAATTATGTTACCTCATTTGTAATCCTGAACTGATAATTCATTTATCATATACTAGGGCTGTGCAATTAAGCGAAATTCATTATGCAAAAGTATGAATGGAAATGTCACAGTTCAAGGTGTTTTCACTTTTGATTTGTTGTTGTTTTTTAAGTTAAAAAACTGCAGCATCTTTCAAAAAGACAACGAGTAATCGTGTAAATAATCGAGATTTCAATATTGACCAAAATACTTGTGATAATGATTTTTTCCATAATCGAGCAATGCTATCATATACTTTTTCAAAGGCAATCAAACAAAAATGGCCGTATAATTGCCTGTGAGATCTTTGCTCATTGTGTGTGTGTGTGTGTGTGTGTGTGTGTGTGTGTGCCCCATCTCTACAGAGCTAATAATAAAGAAGGAGGACCACCCCTGCCTGCTGTGCGAGAGCAGCTTTCCCAGTGAGGAGATCCTGGCCGCCCACCTCCAGAGTCTGCACCAGAGGCCCAGCACAGAGGAGAAGGAGTTCAAATGCAAAAACTGTGGCAAGAAGTTCCCCATCAAGCAGGCTCTGCAGCGCCAGTGGGTTCTCTTTTCCATCACTAAGCTGCTTGTGGTGTAGTTTTATTTAACGTTGAGCTGTTCAATGAATCTGCAGGTCATTAAGAAGTCTGAAAAAGGTATTAAATCAGTTTGGCAGCAGTTAAGTTTCTTTTTATTAGACGGGATGGTTCAGTTTTTAATGGTTTTCACTTTGTTGCTTCTAATACAAAAAGGCATCCATTAATTCAGAAGGAGGATGTTGCTCGTTCCACAAAACAACAAAATAAGATGAAAAATAAAAAGGCATAGTTTGACATTTTATGTTTATGTGTTTCTTGCCGAGAGTTAAGCGAGAAGTTAGATACGACTCTCATATCTGTCTGTTAAATATAAAGCTACAGGCGGCAGCAAGTTAGCCTAGCTTAGCTTACTTAAGCACAAAGACTGGAAACGGGGAAACAGCAAGCATTGCTCTAACGGTAACAAAATCTGCCTATTACTGTAGCATCTCTAAAGCTCACTTATTAACATGCTATATATTGATGGTTTTAATCCTTCCTGGACTCTTCTCGTCACCATGACACCAAGAAACATTTCAGCTCATAACCAACCATAAAAGTTTATTTGATGGATTAAAAGCTGGAGGTGAGCTTTAGAGGTGCTGGTAGGCAGGGTTTTTTTACTTCAGAAAGAGCCATGCTAACTGTTGTCCCCTGTCTCCAGTCTTAATGCTAAGCTAGGCTAACCCTCTGCTGAATGTAGCTTTATATTTAACGTACAGACATGAGAGTGGTATTGATCTCTTCATCTAACTCTCTGCAAGAAATACATACATATACATATACAAATACATTTATTTCCCATAATCTCAAACTATATATACTACTATGTGTATTCTTCCACTCTACAGATGGTTTAAATTTAGGTCAAACCTGATAATGTGATAACTCCAGTAAGAATTATTCAAATGAATTTATCCTGTTTATCTGCTCATGACAAATTACCTTTGTTTAGCCATCACCCCGATGTGTTTCATTTCCTATTTGGTGCCTAATTTGTTTTTTATTTTGAATCCTTCCCCAGTGTTTTGCATTGTTCTGAGTCACTGGATCCATCCGGCGACTCTAAAGCACACCAGTGCTCCATCTGCCACAACACATTCAGATCAATATCCAGGTAATATACAGTTCATTGCTGTATACAGGGAATTTACCATCTCAATAACAAGCTGTACGATGTGTAATGGACACATGCCATTTACTTCCTAAGACGCACAGTTAGATAAAGTCTTCTTCTGTATCCTGTGTGTACAGTTTTGAACAGCATAAGGAAGCCTGCAAAGGAGATGCCAGGTTCATCTGTAAAGCAGAGAGCTGCGGCAAAAGATTCAAAAGCAAGGACGCTCTGAAGAAGCATAAAGGAAATGTTCACACAGGTTGGCGTCTCTGTCTCTCCCTGTATGCCTCTCCGTCATTTTTTATTCTGTCTCTAGCACACACATATTCACATGCATAGCATGCCTACTGTATTGTCCATTAGCAGCCTCAGCACTCAAGGAACTGCAATAACAGTACTTGACCTCGATCAGTTAAAATCTTGGCAACGTTGAGGCACATCTCTAATTACTTGTGCTACATAATTGTTGACCTGTGTGTTCTGGGGCGGCTCACTCCTTTAGATAATTGGACTTCCATAGCTATTTGTGATGGGATGTAGGGCAACGGGGATCTGCGCAGCCTGAATCAAGTATCAACCCAAGATTAAGACATTAATCTCAGAGGCTGATAGAGCTGAGATCCGGCCCTTTATGTTTTACCAATGTGGTCAGGACAAGGGTGTGTGTATGTGTGTGTGTGTGTGTGTGTGTGTGTGTGTGTGTGTGTGTGTGTGTGTGTGTGGGCGAGGGAGGAAGTGGATCAGACTCGTCAGATGTGGGTCATGCGATTCAGTTGAGGATAAGGGGAGGGTCCCAAAATGGTAAAATGGTGGGATGATGAGGAAAGTTCAGATTCCATTAAAACTTTGTTTTTCTGTTGCTGTGCCATGCTTGTCTTGAAATAGTTTTCGTGATTGCCCACTTCTGTTATCAGTCCTGTCGGTTAGGTTGGGTCATTTTTCATCTAGTTTTTCTTTCCTTTATAGGGAGTGCACGTCGGAAACTCACGTGCACCATATGCAACAGAAAATGCTCCTCCGCTCTGAATCTCCAAGAACACAGGAAGGTGAGTCTCTGCAACATCTACTGTACAGCTCAAATCACCCCGGCCAGACACTTTGCTTCGGATCTGAGAGGATTAACTCAGCTTACGCAGTTCTGCAGGATCCATTTTTACAGTGACGTCTCTTTTTTGCTGTACAGCTGAATCCATCATACTCCACTTTTTCTATAACCCAGTCTAACCCCTAATCTAGCTTTCGGCTCTGCTTCCTGAGCTTCTGAGTTCACTTTGTTCGGTTATTCCGGGTTATTCCCTCTCCACGTGAGGCTGTCTTTATGATCAAGTTGTTACAAATATATTCTGGGTGACAAAGTGCAGAGGTCTGGCTTCTTTTTCACTGGCTCATCCCACACGTCTCGTGAAATTTAAGAGGCTCTGTTGGCAGACAATAAGGTTTTAACCTTGGCGTCAAGATTCTCCCTCTTATTGATGGATCACAGAACTGAACAGGGCTGTGTAAATACCATTCTAAAAATGTTTTTGTACAAAGAGATATCTGTGTTGGTACTGTGTATTACCACTATCAGCCTTTGTTGAGTTCATGAACGCTTTTACATTTGGTGTTTAGACATCTTCAAGTGGGCTACACTTTGTTGTGCACAAAGTAGGCTAATATTTATTCCACTTAAAGCAACATTAAATAAAAGAAGAGTGCAATTCACTCATACACCGCTGTTGTAAAAATGGACAGCTGTATGCGTGCATTTGTTATGATTACAAAATGTTAAAAAACTAGCGAGTCAATAACTTTGATAACCCAGCCAAACATCAAGCAAGTGCAACAACACAATACATAGCAAGTCAGCCAATATTACTTATCCAGCAACAGTAAGATGGCCTGCTCAGCATCTGTCTTGCAGCCTTTTATTTTGCGAAGCTCTGGCCAACGACTAAAATCTAGTTTTTCTCTTGTCCCTGCGGCCTCTTGCTCAGACACTCACTCCTTTTCATTTCATTTCATTTTTTATTTATTAAACAGGAAAAGATTAAAGACAATCGGGCCTGACTCAGTGTAAAACTGATTTTCAGCAGGTTCCTGCTCTGCAGAACATAAACACCACATACACAACAAAAACTCCTAGACAGAACAGTAACAAACACACAGACCAGGAGAATGAGCAACAGGGCAAAGCCATAAAGCTGACTCAATGGTCACAGGTATAGGTAGGTTTTCTCTTCTTAGTTTTCTCTTCGTCCTCTTCGGTAGGGCTGGGTACCGTAGCCAATACTTTTTAGGCACCGACCGAATTGCCTCTAAAGGATCGAGTATCGAAAAATGCCTCGTCATTCAATACCCTAATGAGATTTACTAAGGAGTAAATCTCATCAGCGTCAGTGAGCCAATTAGGATCCAGCATGCTTCTACCAAGATCTAATAATGCTTGTGATTGTGAAATGCTTGTGATTGGCTGTCGTACACGTCGTAGAGACAAGCAGGAAAAACTCTACGTTACACCGAGACGGGGCTCACGTAGTAGGAGCTGAGAAATAAAAAAAAAAGATTTGCGCAGTAATGTTGTAATTTCCTTTTGTTTCATAAAATTGGTATCGAAAAAACTATTGTTTAGGAACCGGTATCGAAGTCACGGGATTGGTATTGGTACCGGTATCAAATATTTTTTAACGATACCCAGCCCTACTCTTCGGTCTCTTTGCCTCTCCCATGATGTCCGTAGAAGCTGCTGAACCTGGTTCCGGTTGTGGCGCCATTCCCGGCCACCATTAAAGCTTAAAGCTTTCTCCGTAAAAGTCAAGGCAGAACAGTTGGAGGACATCAGAGGGAAAACCAGAAAAATATTTTCACCAAAAATATGATCCAGTTCCACCAAAATCAGTGACATAGTTGGTGGTTTGTGACTTATTGCCATAAAGCGTTATGTACTTCTCCCGGGAGATTGTACTGCTCTCCAAAGTTACATTACATTACAGTGCAAGGAAAGGCAATTGGTGCGCAGAGTAGTAATGATGGAGGCACCATCAAGCCAGAGTAACATCAAAAGAATTTATTTTAAAGTGAAATATTTGCATAATTATGCTTTAAACATGTAATTCCAATGCAATGAATATAATTGTATTAAATAATTATCCAGAATACAGGAGATTGGTGTAGATATATTCAATATTCAAAGTTGCTCTTTGCTGTATTTATCGGGATTTAGAAAGAAAGAAAAAAAAAAGAATAGTTTTTTTTCAATGGATTAATCACTGTTGTTTTCTAGTTCAGAAATCAGGACAGCACTTTGGACGACGTTGGGCATTGGGTTATTATGCAAGTTGTCTCACAAATCGTCTTATTGGTTGCCATTCATTAACCAACATTCCTGATTAATTATCCCTGCTGGTTATTGTGAATTTTCATTTCCTCTTGTCATCATGTATCATCCAGATTAATCAACAGGCATGAATCCACCCTGTCACCTAATTCATCTTTGAGCCACCTCCAAACTCTTCAACACTTAAAGTCACCTGGAAGTTGTGACATAGTTCTGCAGTGCATCATTTAACCTACTTCACCTATGAGTCAGTATTCTCCTGTTTCAGACCTCCGGGGAATTTTAAAATAGGCGTATGTAATATTGTAATATTATGTGGCCTCCTTATGTGTCTTTGTGCCATTCCTGCTATTATATGTGGCTCATGATAGCAGAAAAGATTTCCAATCATGCACTATTTATACATGCACACATTGGGCCCTATCTTGCAAATGCACCTGCGCCCATCTTTGCTCCCATGGGCGTGCTGGTCTTACAGGGAGGTGTGTTCAGCTCAACCCTTTTGAACCATGCGCCCGGCGCCCGGACCCTTTTTTTCCGCCGTCACGGCGTGCACTTAGATAGTTAAAATAGGGCCCTCAGTCTGAACCATTGTCTGTCATAACATTAGGAGGTCTGAAAGGGAGAATGTGTTTTTATAAATTTAGGTCAGCATTATATTCAATTTGACAAATTATGTTTTCCAGTAAAACATTTTAATAAAGTTGTTCATAATAATTGAGTCCTACTTAAACACAAAGTGTTATAATAAATATGTCACACATTGTGCTCTTATAGCTTCCATCAAAGACATTGGGGCATGAAGTATTATTCTCGCAGAGGAGCAATCAAACTTTCCATAATGACACGTTAGCTCCGAAGCAGCTTAAAGCTGCCATTATCATCATTTAGCTGAACAAGCTTTTGCAGTATCAGCTTTACAAGAGGAGCTGCTTTGCATTAGCATATGCTATTGTAGCTGTACGCCGGGGAACTATTGAATGTGCAATTATTGGAGCTATGCTCTGAAGCAGAAAAAGGATTGGAACTTTTCATCACTTTAATTGCTTTTCTGTCAGTAGACATCACTCTAATGTAAACGGACTCGATTTACTTTCTGTTGACTATCGCAGACCGTGATCCTCCAACTTTTCTGTGCTCTTTACACTAAGTTTTTTATTTAAAATTACCAGCAAGACCAAAACTTTCTCTTTTACTCTTTTGTTGTAGGTACATGAAATACTTGACTGCCACGCATGTGACAAGAAGTTCATTTCTACAAATCAGCTAAAACGTCATATGATCACACACTCAGGTAAGAAAATGGTGCCTTAAATACATCAGTCCTTAAAGAAATAGTTCAGATTCTTTAAAGTCGGGTTGTACGAGGTACTTATCCATAGTCAGTGCATTACTTACAGGAGATGGTGGTTTGAAAAAGCAGGCAGGAGTACCGGCAAGGATGCTAAGCAATGTACTGCTGTGGACGGTGGCAGCAGCTTAATGTATTTTAGACACCTGAAAAAGGCCCACTTCAAAAAAATCAATATCTGTTTCAGTGAATGCTATATTTAGAATATTTTCAGCTCTTTACCTTGCCGTCAGACAGCCCTTTTCCGACGGGGAACTGAAGCCGTTATCTATGCTCTCTTCAAAGCCTCCAGACTCCTTTGACAAAAACAGTAATTTTACTTTGCAGAACACTGGAGTAGCTGGTCTACTGCTGCCTCGATCAAGGATAGCTTGTCTGTGTTAAAGTGTGACTTTGGTTTTTTTAAAGGGTTATTTCGGATTCGCCAAAGAGCTTAGATAACGGCTTTAGTTCCCTGTCAGAAAGGGCTGTCTGACATCAAGGTAAATATAGTGTACACTTAAACAGATATTGATTTTCTTAGGTGCTTAGGTGCTGCCCCGGTCCACAGCAGTACATTGCTTTTCTTCCGTATCGGTACTCCAGTCTGTTTCTCCAAACTTCTCTTAATCTTCCAATGATTAGAGAAGCGGCCATATACCTGTGAGATCTGCAGTCGTTCGTTCAAGCGTCTGGACCAGGTGACGGCTCATAAGATCATCCACAGCGAGGACAAACCGTACAAATGTAAGCTGTGTGGGAAAGAGTTTGCCCACCGCAACGTGTACAAGAATCACAAGAAGGTGAGCAGATGTGGTATCACACACACACACACATAACATTACACTGGGGGAGGTCATTGTAATTAGGCTTTCACAACAGCGGAAATGACTTTCTTGATACGATTACATGTAGCTGATTGGCGTTTGCTGAGAAGAGGCATTAATTGAAAGGCAGAGTCACTTCAAAGCTAGAATTATTAGTGAGGCTGTAATCAATCAGGGTCTCGTTGGTGGCGGGTATCTGTGGGGTCTCTGGCCTGCTCCACCCAATGAGCTCCCCCATGTTTACTTTTGGGATTGAGGTGTCACTCAGATAGATAGGCCGGGGATGGAGGGGGGGGGGCAGAAAAACAGAAGCACTTTGAACTTAAAGCCCCTCGAGCTGCTTGTGTTCATCAAGTCAACAAACCAAATTGGCTACAGAGCCTTCTGCATGATCCTCTCACATCAATTTAAGAAGCTTCATCAACATCCACGCGGAGGCAGGCAGCGGCTCGCCTTACACATTATAAACAAGCTGACGCTGCTCTGCTCTCTCTGCAGACCCACTCCGAGGAAAGACCCTTCCAGTGTGAGGAGTGCAAAGCTCTGTTCCGCACCCCCTTCTCTCTACAGCGTCACTTACTCATCCACAACAGTAAGTATAGTAGAGTGGGAGAGCCCCTGTGTGTTGTAGGGCTGTGCAATTAATCAAAATGTCACGATTACGATTCCGGCTCCTAATGATCACAAAAACGATTATTTTGCACATTTCCTTTTGCAAGTAAGATGTGTTCAAACGAGGAAAAGTACCAAGGGAAATTTCACAGCTCGAGGTGTTTTCACTGTTGGTTTGTTAACTGTTTCACTGTTTTTTTTAAGTTCAATAATTGCTTCTAAAAGTCAACGAGTAATCCTGTTAAATAAGTGTGATTTCAATATTGACCAAAATAATTGTTGTTGTGACCCCGCTCACAATGAATACATAAGTAGAGCTTCAACGATGTCTTGCAGTTGCAGCCCTACCCATATTGAAGTGCCAAGAAAGTTAGTGATATTTTTTTAAATTTTACATTTTCAGTTAAAAATAACAAAACAAATCAAGTTATAATGATATTTTATGCATAACATGCAATAACTAAATGAGCCTTGTGAAATATGCAGTGGTTTTTGAGGACAAATGACCTTGGAATAGATTATTTTATCAAGCCATCTAAAAATGTTGACCATCTTAATATCTCTTAGGAAAAAAGTTTCAAAACAAGCCTAGCATCTAGTTTTTATTTGATAGACTGCTATATTTCCATCTGCCTTCAACTCATCCTTACCCCTGTGGATATTTCTCTTAATAATAGACATCATAACTCTTTTAAACATTTCACCAAGGAGACATTACAGAGCGTTCAGGTTGTCTGCTGGTCCCTGGCTGCTGTGACCCAGCAGAAACTTTCCTTCCCCAGACAGTCGAGCCTTGGCAGGATGCAGCGCTGGTCCTCCAATTGAGCCAGATAACAAAGAGATTGTAAAGCTCAAGGCATTTCCTGCCGCTGTCTCAAGAGGCAGGCCATATAATACCAAGACTCGTATTCTGTATCAAGTTCTAGATAGCATGTGGGGCGGGAGGATCCAGTGTGGGATTTCACTGTAGGTAAGAGAATAGACATGCCATTGAATTATTGTGCCTGTCTCTGTGAGTTAACGTTAGTGCAAATACACGTTAGCTCTCTAGCGATTGTCTCAAAATGAGAAAATGAAGCACAGATGTTGCAGAATTTTTAGGTGAAATCACATTTTTTTCTCAAAACTAATGCAAGAACAGTTTCATATTTTTATTCTGAATGCCTTACCTTTTTTGTTTTTTGTCTTGGACTCTCTTTAACTGGACACACTTGCCCTAAATTGCTTGTTTCAAATTGATGAATGCCAAGTGTTTGTAAGATTTGATTATAAGCGTAATCCATGCCCACAAATTTCTACCTAAGGCTTCTTGCTCCACTCCATTTGTTTACGTTTCATTCACAAAAATATCACGTAATATCAGTAAAAAGAAGACTTTAATACTGCTGAGTCCTGAATCAGCGAGATAATATTATGACAGCTGCCATCATACAGTACACCGTTAGGTGTTAGAATGGAGGATGACCCTTATGTTGGAGTGGGAAAATAACATCTACTGAACTTGAATCATGAAATGAAACAAGAAACAAGAAACCTCACAGCTGTCCGTGAATTGGCAAGTCAAGATTCAATTTGGACAATGTTTATTTTAGGCTTATTTTTTATTTAAGTTGATTTCTGCAACATATTTAAACCCCAAATCCATTCAGATTCTGAAGTCAGTTTTTCCCGGTTAGGACTCCTACAGCGTTCATCGTTCAGGAGTTTTTTTTCCCATCTCCGAACAAATGAACCAGAGGATTAAAACTAGTAAAAAAAACACTGAATAAAGCCGTTTTCATGTTAAAAATCTACAATGAGTTAAAAATCGGAGCGGCTGGAGCCAAGCTGCCACAAGCTGATAACTTTAGATCCAGACGTCCGATGACTAAAAAAAACAAGATCTAAAAAGTGTATTGTTAAAAAATGTGGCTTGAAACTGATCAAAAGTAAATTCATGACAGATTCTGGCAGACAACCACAACGCTTGACGCATACGTAAAAGGTATATGACGCCACTGACAGGCTACCAAATGACAAAGACCGTGTCCTTGATTAAAATTTCAGATTTCTCTCGGTTTGATCATTGTTGGAAACATTTGGGAGTATGTAAGTACTCAACTCAACAAACTATATAACAGGAGTAAGACAAGAAACATTTCTGTCAATGTGCCAGTGTTAATTTTCAACTGTGTTGCTTGGGCGACCAAGATGTTTTGAGACCAGAGCAGTTCAAGTCAAACAAAAGTAGTTTTTTATCGTTGAGAAAGGCAGACTTACTGTTACTACATGTTATTGATATGATCTCAATGAAATTGAAAATGAAGTTCATTTTGCTTTGTATTGTCCATATTAACATGATTTAAAATTGCAATTATGTAACAAAGTTGAAGTTAAAGAGATGGGGCAGGATATAGATCTACTAGTTTGGTTGTTTGAACATAAAACATTTTCATTTGCAGACTTTTTAGAACAAGCATGGGCTGAAAGAAAGACAGCTTTGTATCAATGGTTCTCTTTCTGGAAGTGACATACCTTGTTTATTTAATTATTTATTTTTCTGTGGCTGTGGTTTTGTTTTATGTATGACATGTTTAGTTGTAGTTGGACAATTTATGGGTAACACGATTGTGTTGTGGCTGCTGTAATATGTTTTCTTTGTTCTTTATTTTATGCAACGTAGAGTATGTTGTGTGTGGACATTGGACCAGAAACTGTGGATGAAATTACTTCTGTTTTGGTGTCATGTAATTCCGTGTGGGATGGGCCACTTAGTGGCATGACACGTAAAATATCATATAAAATCATATCATATCATATCATACATGAGTCCTATCTGGACAGATCTGGACTACTGGAGTTTTGTTCAAGAAAATTCTAAAAACAAGAAAACGAATGCGACAAGTTCTCGTTAATTATCCGTATGAGCCACTTCAGAACGAATCTGTTAGTATGTGCGGTTCTTGCCCAAAGAAACAGGCACAGCACATTTACGTAGAGTTACGTGTCAGTTGTGGCCTTCTAGTTGTTTCAAGACCCCCGAGAACATTCCTGTGTGTATGTTAACGTATAAATCACTATCATTGCATGGTTTAATACCAGACTGAAGCCCTGCTGCAAGTAATAATGAAATCTTTATGCGTGGGTGTCGTTGACATTAATTATCATCAAGTGGATGTTTCGATTTGATTAAAAACACAATGGACCTCAGCTTTCACTGGTGTTCCAGTTTATTGAGCTGACCATCATCGGCCTTGGTAACAGGAGAATGAGCACAAGCTTGTAACCACTTGCTCCTGCCAAACACATGCGCACGCACACACACACAACAAAAAAAAAAAAACCACACACACACCAAACTACTCTGTGAAAAATTGAATGATCTCCATATAATGGAAACAACTACTCCGCAACAATAGAGGCTGTTGTATGGAGACAGAGCGCAGAGGCGTGAAGGAAAACATCAGGCTGCACTCTGTGAACAGCTGAGATTGTGCCCCAACGTACTGTCGGTGTACTGTCTGTCTGGCATTTTAGTGCTTGTCAGTGGAATGATTAATACAATAAGGGATGTTTTTTTTGCACTGTAGAAAAGTAAGACAGAACCATTTGACATTCAGCTGAAACATATGGCAGAGCAGTTTGCTTTACTGTTTCCCCTGGGATGTGTTACAGCTACAGATGCACAATAAAGGATAACTCCTGTTAAAAAAAAGAAAAAATTACCCAGAACCAGAGTTTTCTAAAGACTATTGTTCAGGGTTGTCTGGTGCAGCGAAACACCCCTCTTTGTATGGTCCTGCCCACACAATCGCCCCGGTGAAATTGGGTCCACTCTCGCTGTGCGTGATGACTGTGCGTTTAGAGGCACAACAATAGAGGAACTGCAAATGGCTCTTACAAATGTTCCTCTATGCTCGCTGCAGGTGAGAGGACATTCAAGTGTGACCATTGCGACGCCACCTTCAAGAGGAAGGACACGCTCAACGTTCACATCCAGGTGGTGCACGACGGCCATAAGAAGTATAAGTGCGACCTGTGTGAGAAGGCCTTTGTCACTCCTTCTGTCCTCAAGAGCCACAAGAAGGTGAGTGTTTGCTGGAGCCAGACGACCTCAATCACAGCCAGTGATTGCATGTCTGCCAGGGCTGTCACTTTGTCCCGAAATTGAGTTCAAGCTTCATTTATGTTGCATTTATTTGAAATGCACATAGTTCAAATGTAACGGTTAGAAAATAGCGTATGAAACCTTGCAAAATGAAGTTGACTGATACAATTATCTTAGCACAAAAGTACGTATAGTTGCTAAGAATATACTTCTGCATTCTTCGTCAGATTAATCATTAGGGGTGGGGGAAATAATCCATTCACTTATGTATCATGATTTTCTTTGCAACGATTTTTAAAATCAATTATTTATATATATATATATTTTTTTACCAACGATTCACCTAAATATTTTCTGTTTGAATGCTAGCACTGACGGCGACTACATTGTATCTGTTTCCAGCAAAACAGACTGAAAGCGGAAAATGCAAAAAATCCATTTTCTAAACTTCTTTACAAATTAAATAAATGTCAGACATACTGTATAATGTGCATTCTTCTTAGAGAACAATGACTTTTTAGAAATGTCTCATGAAACATTGTCTCTAGAAGTGTATTATTCAACTTTTGTTTTTGTTAAAGAAGGAAAAAAAAATTGCAATACTCAGTACTATCAAATCCCAATACTTCTAGAATCGCAATAAATGAAAATCGCAATACAAATCGGATCGGCATCCATGGATCGTGAAAGAATCGAATCGGGACAAAAGCATATCATCAAAGCCCTATTATTCATCATAAATCTTCTGCTGTCAAACTAAATTTAAAATCCAATCTAATCCAATCCATTTTATTTATATAGCACATTTAAAAAAGTGCTGAACAAGAGATAACACATAAAAACACAAATAAACACATAGAACACATAAATCAGCATACGATCACACAGTTCTCATGCTGGGAAGGAAAGGGAAGAAATAACAGCCCGAACATCTACTTTACCAAAATGTGTCCATTGTTTCACATCCAGTTAGTCCTCGTCTCATGAAAGTGATGCAGCTAACTGTTCTAATATCGTGGACTGTCAAACCTGACGGGGACATCCATCTTGACCGATGCTGCCCATGAAGGCTTGGAAATCAATTCCTATGATGATTAGAAATGGCAGTTAGCCCATTAGCTCTGCAGGGTTTCAAAGCCCCAAACAGATCTCGCTGCAGATTATGAGTCCTAAATCTGACAACGTCCGGTGTGATTATGGATCAAGATTGAAACCAAACAGCGTCTTGGCACACGGCTAAAGAAAATGTCTTGGAGGTTGTCTCAGAACAGTAGGGCCGAAGACAGGCCTGTTGAACTGTCTCGCTGCTTACAGGCTTTTGGAGGCTGCTGGGAGATCTGGCCTTGATCAAAGCCAGGTTGCCGAGGAGATGACAACTTACTGGCCGTGTTTACACTCGCAGAGTAACCCTGCTTTTGGCCATACTATTGTTGAGGTCTTAATTAATGTACACCTTGATACTCCGCAACTGTTTGTCTGAGTTAACTTTGGCCCCCCAAACAATCCCATACAGTTTCCACAGCCATCTTTTGTTAGTATCAAATCTAACCATAGCTCCGTGCACCGTGTCTGATTCTGCACATATGATGGAAATCAGACGTTACATGGAGTAAGATAAAGTGACTTTTTGAACATCATGAAAGCCAAAACATCTGATCCAGGTTTGTTAGGATCACAGTATGAGCTTACCGCCATTATTCTAACAGTTATGATGCTTTTGAGTATGATTATTTCCATTATAGATTCCTCTGCCATTTCTTTTTCATATAATCAATTAATCATTCAGTCTTTGAAATAGAAACATTGTTTAAAAAGTAGTCAGAAAATGCCAAGGTGACTTTTTTTTTAAAAACGTTTTTGTTTTACTCAACCAACATCAGAACACGAATATGTTAAATTTATACAATGATACTGTATGTAACAGAGAGAAGCACATTTGAGAATCTGGAACCAGTGAATGTTTAGCATTTTTGATTGAAAAATGACTGAACTAATTGATGGGAAGATGGGACAGAGCGGATGTATACCTTTGTGTCTTTCTTTGTGTCACGCAGTATTTGCTGTTGCAGCACTTGCTTGTGCAAATGAACAGTAGTGCGGCCCATGTCTGGCAGAACGGGCCTGAGTTATTCGTGGAGCGCTCTTGTGTTACAGTCGATGCTTTCTCCTCAGTGAGCCTGGATTCGTGTTATATGAGAGGGCGTGTGTGTCAGCATGTATGTGCATGTATTGTATGTTTTGCACATTATACAAGATAGTCTCACCTCTGTCAGTGCTATTCTGGAAGAATTCAACCATGACTGAAAATTACAGGGTTGGATTTTGAGTAGTTACAGGCACACAGGTCAATTATATATAAAAACTTTGAATCATTACCTATAATTCCCAATAAATTCCACACTTATGATTTGGAACGTGGTGTTCCCAAGTGAAATTGCTAGCATTCCCCCCTGGCTGTCTGCCTGTGAAGGTAGAATAGCAGTGATGTTTGCTCTGTTGTACAAACAACTAACTAAATAATGCAACACTGCTCCATCTGGGACACATGTGTTCATAAATATGTGGATTTGTTTGTTGTGTGTGTGTGTGTGTGTGTGTGTGTGTGTGTGTGTGTGTGTGTGTGTGTGTATGTGTGTGGATGGAGCCTTTGTAACGAAACACCCGAGGTGTGTCTCAGGGGGACACAGTTGTGTTGATGGAAGGAATGGATTTTTTTTTTTTAAAGGTTTTTTTTTTTATGAGGATGGAATGGAATTGAATGTATGCAACAAGGAGAGGGGGGGGGGGGGGGGAGGGGGGAGAGAAGGGGGAGTTTTTTTTTTTTTTTTTTTTTTTTTTTAGGGCGGGTGGGAAGGGAAAAAAGGCAAAATTGTGGACTGCTGGGGGTGAGAAAGGAAGAGGGAAGAGGGAGGAGGAGGATGCATACGTGCACCCTGGCCTTTAGTCCCCCGGGCTTTGGACCCTGGCAAATCTGCATCGTCTGTGTTCTTTGATCCTGCCTTCAGGGCAGCTCAGTGGATCCACTGTCATGTGAACATGTGCATCTCCATTCCATTTGTTAGTGGTGCATTATGGGAGAAAACTACATTTAGTGTATTCTTTACCCAATCAGAGCAGATCAAGTTTTAATCTAAAGAGACTGGCATTTATAGTGGAACTAGATGATGGAGGGCTTTTTTTACCAAGCAAAAAAATACCAAAATCAGATTACATTTGTATGAATGGGTTGAAGACACAGTATGCCAGAGTTAAATTTTCTACTTTTGACGAGTATCTGATATGTATAATGTCCGGACGTTGAATTCCAGCTATCACAGTAGATCACTTTTTACTTTGTAATGTAGGAACGATGTGAGGATGAATGTTACAAATGTTTTTCTTAATATCAACCACATGTCTGTTTTATCATTTCGGTGCCAGACACACACGGGGGAGAAGGAGAAGATCTGCCCATACTGCGGACAAAAGTTTGCCAGCAACGGCACGCTAAGGGTCCACATCCGCAGCCATACAGGTCAGTGGCCCTCCACAGGTCAATGCTTTGTTAATCCACCTTCCATCAGCTGCCATTAACATCACCTACTACAGCCCTAATGATTAGAGGTCTGGACCCGGGATACTAAATACCAACACCTTGTATTAATTGTCATTTGCATTATGTATGATGCTCAGCTCTTACTGTACCACCTTCACACCATGCTCACCGCTCAGGTCACGACTATCCACCTAACAACGTAACATATTACACATTTTAATATTAGAAAACGCCAACATGATACAGCACTGCTTGTTCCAGTCTTTGCTTTGCCACAAAAATAGAGCCCTGGATGTTCATTAAACTGCCTTAAACTGGAAAGCCACACATTCCTGTGTGTTTCCTTACCAACAGACTGGTGCAGAGACCTGGCACGGCCACACACGCAACACACACACACACACACACACACACACACACACACACACACACACACACACACACACACACACAATTATTGGCCTCTAAACTCACTCTCTTTTCCCCTCTCTTCTGTCTTACTGCTGGCTCTCCCTCCTCCTGGCTGTCTCCCTCTTTTTCTCACTCCTACTGAACTTCATCTCTTTCTCTCTCTCTCATGTTGTCTTCCCATTGTCCTGTTGTTTTTTAGGAGTTTGAAGACATCACTTTACTGTGCTTGCTCTCTTGCTTCAGACTTGCATGCTGAAATGCACTTAAGTTCTGTAGATTTCCTATGAACCATGCCAATCCTCCTCACAGGTCTTGATCTTCTAAACTTCCTATTGAATCCAGGTAGACTCTGTCATCATTACCAGCCCACATAGACCCCCTAGTTGGTAAATCCGTTACCTAATATAATCAGTTTTTAAATAACGCTCAGTCAGCTTCATTCACTCCATGTCTTGTGCTGAGTCCATACCACACTTAAAGAAATATTTTGCTGATTTAAATCCAGCACTGTGTCATGGCAGTGTGGGCTGCGTGTTGAGATAAAGAGTGGTTGGCTTCCCTCCGTGGCGCCAGTGCACAGAGCTCCCTGCGGAGCAGAGCAAGTGGCGCGAGAGTGACACGAAACGTGTCGCAGAGGTCCGCCGAAACACGTCGTTTTGAATCATCTGGTGGGTCTCGACAGACGTCTGCCCCCTCCACTGAGGGAAGCCAAACACCGTTCATCTAAAGACACTGCCCCACAAAGATGACACAGAGCTGGATTAATATCGGTAAAGTAAACCTTTAAAACATATGTGTAGCCTCTTCAAACATTCCTGTCAGGTGTTGACAGGATTAGTGTGTCAAAAAGTGTGTGTCTATTTCAGTGCTAGCCGGACAATGGTCCTACCACACTTTGTCAACAGCGTCCTTTGTATCCGTGTGTGCGCGAGCTGCGTATGTGTGTGTTTTTATCGTACATGTGTGTGCGAAGGACAAACCAACAGAAAGAGAGAAAGTATTCCAGTGTGAGCTGCGGCCCAGTCTGATTGTATTTATATAGAATAAACAAAAGAGAGGAATGCTGGGGGAGGGGTGGGAGCCGAGGGGACACCTAAAAGAAAGAAAGGAGTAAAGAGAGAAAAGACCACTCCAAGAAAGCATCCAGCCGGATGACCCTTGACCCTGACTGGCTGTAAATCTGTCCCCTCATTCTATAGACTGGGATTTTTTTTGTTTGTTGCCTTTTTGTGTGGGAGGAAAAAATAAGCTTTGGTGAAAAGTGCGAGTCGTTCCCTGAGCGACAATCCAGACAAGACTCATCTTGTTCTCAAATAGAGGGAGTATTTAGTTTACTACATTATGTAGATTGTGTGAGAAATGTGTAAATCATAAAACGACGATGTTTATTTAAGAAAAACTTTAAACACGGGTAGTTTTTTTTCTGTCAGTAATCTCTTAAAGAAGGCCAGCAGCTGAGGTAAAGACCTTTAAATCGACAGCAGCTCGTTTGTCTTCCTGCTTCACAGGAACAAGTCAGTGTTGATTATTGACCTGCTAAACACAGAGGACTTTGTACAGATTACTTGGAGATTTCCTTCCCCTATCATTTTACCATGAAACACCAAAGAGCATTATGGGAGAAATGGGGAAAGTGAGAAATAGATGAAAGAGAAATTTTAAAACATCTACTTGAGAGCGTTAAGTAGCTGGCAAGACGTGTACTGTATATTTGGCTTGGATTTTGTTTCAGTTTAATTTGGTTAAAACATGGTGCTCAAACAAATTAGTTGTAGTGCCACAGAGGCAGGCGTCTTCTCAGAGAGCAGCTTTTATGAGATCACCGACAACCCATAAAATGTGAGCTGTCAAAAACTTGGACTGGATGTTGGAGACATTGTGGAACTCAGGAGTCATGATGGATGTTTCTATCATTTTCTAAACAGTTCTTTTTGGCCCTGTGATGTGTCCTTCTCCACATCACAGCTCGGTGAGAGTCGATTTTCCCACCATGTGTGCCATGATGTGGTAAATAACCATAGTGGGGTCATGAAAATTATTTGTGCCAAGGGAAATGTTGACAGAACCCAGTGCCTCGGTGTCACACTGACATCATAGGACATGTCATGTGTGGGCACAGTGATCAGTGCAAAGCCATGAGCTGTGTTACAACAAATTGGTGTGGCATTTTAACCCTCGAAAATGCTGATGTAGTGTTTATGTTGTATAATGAATGTGAACCCTTCAGTATTTAGACTTTTTCCACATGCACAGACAGACCAAGGTCTCCAGTGTGTTTGCACATGTTCAGTAATCAAAAAGGGAACACTTGGATACTCATAACATCATCATCATGAACAACAAATAAAATATTTATTTCCTGTAAATTTAACAAGCAGAAACATGAGGCAGAACAAAACAAAAAGCAAACACCATACCAATGTGTCAACTTTACTCAGCTGTCTGAGAGGGGGTATATTTAAGCCACCATGGTTTGAAAGGCCGCACCAATTTTCCCTGGGATTGTCACATATTTTTCTACAAACAAAAACATATGCCTTTACAATTATTTGAAGATATAACAACAAAAAATGTGCACATAGTGGCATTAAAGGGCCACAATTTAGTTTAGTTAGCAATTTAGTTTGACAGCATTAGTTTTTTTTTTCTCGAGACAGAAAGCTCCCTCCTGAGGCACAGAAGCAATTATACAACTTGTAACATAAAGATCTGCGCCCCTTTAATGTACTGATCAGAGAAAGAGCAACAGGCCTAACGTCTCACAGGCCTATGCCACAGGGTATTTATTATTGTCAAATCCCATATTCTGTTATTATCAGGTTATATACAGTAGATAAAATACATACAGGCCATAGCCTGGTGTCTGGTTTTTCTCAGAGACTTAGAGAAAGGAATGGTTGGGCTAACTTTTGTATTAACAGATGACAAGAAAAGTAGATCTGCCTCACTGAACTTGAAGCTTGTGTTACAGTTGTGTACAACCTGAAGCATTTTCAGTAAATACATTTCATCTAAACTTTGAAATATTTGTATAATTACACAAAAGGCCATGCCAGACAACTTCATACAAAACATTCTATGTACATTTTCAGTGGTGTGTTTTCCGGTGAATTGCTATAATAGAGATTGCTCTGAGGCCACTGCTCTTTGTGTGATTGTGGGTTTCTCAGTGAGACCGAAATTGATATTAAAACAATATACAATACAATCAATATTTCTTTCCTTTTCACTAATGGAAAAGAGGAAGAGAAAATAACACCAGGACTTGTTCATGGAAAATACCATCTTTATTTTATAAACACGCACTTGCTATCCCACTAGCACCGGACAAAGGATACTAATTGTCTCGATAATGGTGTCATTTGTTACAGTAATTATACACAGCCATATTTTGATGTTTTAAAAAGCTACACATTGCAGCTTTAGGTGATCTCACAACAGAACAACTGCCCTCAAATTGACATCTGGTAGAACTCTGGAATCACTGAAGCTATTTACGCACAGATGATTTTGTTTGTCTTTACTGTGGTCATGGTTACAATCTTGAAAAGTAAAATCACTATTTACTGAATTATTGTCTCTGTGATAAATAGTGCTGCACTATCGCAGCTTGGGTTCTGTTTTTTCGGGTGCCGTGCAGATGCTTAATTTGGATTGAGGATGGAGTTTTGAGACGCGTGTCAGGAGTTGGGATCTGCTGCATGTGCGGTAAGGCGAGTCTGTCTGATACCTTCACATGGGCGAGTTTAAGGGAATTGTTTGAGGAAGTGGAGAAATCTACCGAGACCCTGGCTATAATGGAAAGGTCAAGTGTAGAAGTTGTTGGGCGTTCTTACAGCTCATCAAAGGCGATCTCTTATCATCTCCAACACACTGATATCACATTACCTCCGTGGCCCCTGTCGGCATGTGACACAGGGCAGAGAGAAGGACAGTGGAGGGCCACTGTCTGGCTGAACTGGAGGAAGATGGGAATTAATTTTTTGACGGACAGCACTAATGTCTTTCAGACCGGAGCCCCGAAGCTACAAAGCGTTCTCCATAACAGGAACGCTGTGCGGCAGGCAAGACGACAAAGCCGGCCATCTGCTAACCAGACACACGGGCGTACGCACACATATACAACACACAAGGGGTGCCAAACGGATCGATTAGCAGACAAGGAGTGTGAGGGCCACAGCGGGGGCCGGGGGAGACACCCAGGGTCAAAGAGATGGTGTACTGTTTCAGCACATGCTAAATCAGTTACCATCTCCACACACATAAAGCCCTGGCTCAGTGCTGCAGCCACCCCTCATAATCCCCAAACAATCTGGCTCAATCTGGAGAATAAGTGGAGGGTTTCTAGTTACAGTAACACTCCGCCAAACAGACACGAAGCCTCTCGCACGAATAACAGAGACCCATGTTGCAAGAATGTTACTACTTAGGTTCCTGAGTAATATTTGTTTATTTCCTGTTTCGCTAAAGGATTGAGTTGCTCATGATTCATTAAGAGCAGGTTGAACCAGTGGAAAATCAATGACTGTTGAATTAAAGCAGTTTTGAGAGGGATATGTGCTCTATAAGTGATCATATTTATGAATGACCTCTTTTGGAATATATGGATAATTATCCAGATGAGGCGCACATGTCCAGAATCAGAGAGTGCATAGGTTAAGTAGGTGAATTGGTGTGCACTTATTGCGAGCCTCCACCCTAGCTGGGTGTGGTGTATTAACTGACAATAGCCAGCTCCTGGGAGGGATGTGAGCCAAGCTACAGAAGTACACTGGCACACTGCGCTCGGGCGCAATTAGCACACTAATGCCTTCCCCAGGACTCCCCAAGGCTAACGCTGGGACCTTAACCCGATACCACACATGCTACAGAAGACATAGGATTTGCTCTCCTCTTTCTCAAAACACATCTGGGATTCAGATTTTCCTGTTTGTCAACAAAACCCCCCTAGAGCTGAAATTGCGCAGAATGGGACAGAATGGCGAGCTGCCGTCTGCACATGTTTCAGTATGGGTAATCAGTGCACATCTGTCACGTTAACCCTTTCCGACACCAACGTAAGGGTTACACATTTCATTACTTTGTGTCACAGCGCTCCTCAGTGTGATCCGCTGAAGCCCTCTTGTGGGGGGTTTACGGTGGGTTTAGACTCCGACTTGAATGTCGTGACAGCTGTCACAGCTTCTCTGTTAACAGACACAGGATTTGTGTATCACAAATGGTTTTGTAGTCCTTTGACAATCCAAAGTTGGAATAATAAAAATGTATGAAGTCGAAGTAGTAGTCGGACACAAATGGATAAATGGGTAAATCTGCCCAGTCTCATCTAGTCAGGGATAGAAAACAGCAGCAATATTAAAATTAACACATGTAAAATATCAAAACAAAATGATACGAAAAATGTACTGCGTATCTCAATCAAACCTTACTTCCTTGCTGTAAAGAACAGAAGAGAAACATTCCTTCAGCACAGTTGTGTTCATAGCACTGGGAGATAATATTACTTTTCTCATATGCTCCCTAGATGGATCTTCTTTGCATTTTGAATCCCAAAGAAACACAGCTAATTAACCTTATTACTTAAAGGGGCAAAACATCTCCCCCATCAATAAAATGACTTGCTTGCCTGTTCAACAATTAGCCACTAAAGAGAGATTACTACAAAGCAGATAAGAAATTAGATTGTTGTACTGACGGAATGAACACAGATGTGTAGCTGTAGGTATCTATTTTTAGCAGAGTTTCATTAGATTGTACTGTGTACACTTGCAGGCATATATTTAAATTCAGAAAAGAGTCATTTCCTATATCACGAGGAAGGGGACTTCAGAAAATGCTTTTTTAAGTTTGATTCCCTACTCTATTTTCTGAACACAGCATATTTATTTAGTTTGCTCTAGCTTCCTGATTAAGAGTATATCTATGAAATAAATTAAGCAATTATTGAACCCAGAATCTTTTCCTGTCTGAGACTTTAATTTCAGTATGGTTCTATAGGTTACCTCATATCCCTTCTATAGATTAATCAGCTCTGGTGCTCCTATCTGGCCTTTGGATCGGCACATGGTAAACAGATCCATGTGTCAGTGGACTGTTTGACTGACAGCCTGTCACTTTCTCTTTGTCATCATCGGTGGGTGCTCAGATAAGATCTGCAGGAGTTTGGCCCGACTGCTTTTGATCCAACTGGGATAAGCCACATTGCCTCTGATGTGCTCCTAAACTGTTGGCCAGTTGTAGCTCCGATAGCGAGCCATGAATTGTAGCCAATATAAGCTTTTGCTCTGCAGTGGAAAGTCAGTGTGTAGAAATGAATGGAGTGAAAGATATCTGGTGTACCAGCAGCCAGGTCAAATTTGCGTTAAGGCTGATTGATGCTTCTGCGTTAAATCGACGCCGTACGTAGGTACGTGGAAATACTCACCCTACGCCGGACCCTACCCCAGACCCTACGGCGTAGCCTGACGTGCACCTCTCAAAAAATGTAACTACATGTCGCGGCGACGCATGTCTCTCGGCCGTGGCTTGGTAGTGTTGCGTTTCCCCCAACTCATTTCCGGGTTGTCCTTCTCCATAAACAACATGAAATCAAGGAGAGGGTTCACTTTTCCTGCTCCAGATTTCCCACCGTGATCAGAAAGCAAAGGGGAGACATTTTGTTTCTCTCACTATGACTCTCTAGAGTCCTCGCTCTGAAGTGAATCACCGTCACTCTCTCACTCACTCTACCACACACTCCCCACCCACACACACATGCCGGCCGTGCTATTCTCCTAACGAGATCGACGCGCACACCAACGCACAAGTATAAACTTCAGGCCACTTACGTAGGCTACAGCGAAAGCTCTGCGTGGAGCCTCCGCAGAACCATAAATCAGCCTTTAGATCAAGTCAGGAAGGGACAGGACAGAGGCAACAACACACACAACTCAACCATCTGTGAGCCAAGGCATTGCATAAATGCCCATTATTTATATTTTTTTCTATCATCTACTTCAGACTTGAAAAAGGAAGATCCCACACTCTACACTCAACAAGAATTGTTGGATATGCGATTTTTGTCTTCGTAAAGTTTTCGGTCATCTGACATTGAAGGTCTGTCTTTAAGTTTGTCATGTTGGAGAATATATACATGTCATATTTTATATTGGTAAATGTGTGTGTGGCATATGTGAGCAAATGTGCAGCATATGTATAATAGAAAGCCTTCCCAAGTATGTCTTCCTGTTTAGAGTTGTAGTCCAGTATCAGTTTCATATGTGAATGATGTTGCCTAATTGTTTTGGTTCCCTAGGTGAGCGTCCATACCAGTGCCCCTACTGTGACAAAGCGTTCAGCAAGAACGATGGCCTGAAGATGCACATCCGCACACACACTCGTGTAAGTTTTCCCCCTTTCTGTGCTCCTGTTTGGAAGAACTTTATCTTTCGGTTATTGTGTGTGTATAGTGTACATTATTTTGTATTCTCCATTACATCATAAGTACAATCATACATTTGTTACATAAACTTGATTGGAGGCATATTGATAGTTTGGATGTATAGAATATTTGCTCTGGTGCATCAAATCAAGAGCTCCCTAAACACTCGTAAACTGTCCAATCACAGCCATTCGTGTCCAGCACACTGTGATTAGCCAATCCTTGCCTCCCAAAACACAGTAATGGATTTAGTGAAGTATTTTACAATGTAACTTATAAGTGTAACTTTTTTTTATCAATGTATCAATGTGTCCTCTTAATTTTGTTACATGCCATGGTGGCATTATTATATATTTACTGAAGCAATATCATTGTTGATGACAAAGCATCACCAAATGCACCATAGGCCTTTGGTATTTGGCCTTTGTAGGAAAAGCACAGATGTAAATAATCAGGCTGGCTCATGAACCAGTCGTACATGTAGCTAGGAAAAGAAATGCATTGTCATTCGTATGTATTCCACGAATTTATTACTGTATGCACCACATTGACTGCTGCTGTATAAGAAACAGGGGTTTTAAGCAGGGGAGGGGAATTCATGTCCCGGGAGTACTACTTAAGTAGCCTGACAACTGACAAGCCAGACCCACATCAATATGTTGGGTCTAGGAACTCACCATTGACAGGGCTCAATCCAAGGGGCGGAATGAACGGTTGTCTTTCCAATTCCCTCTGCACGCAATAGGATAGCGCTACAACCAGCCAGAGCAACGCTAGTTGATAGATTAAACTTTTGCCGTATCCGGTCGGCAAAACTCCGAACACATCTTCCTTTTTTAAGAATGACTTCAGTGCCGTTCTTTGTTCTTTTCTCAAAGAAAAGCTGAACTCCAAGTCTTCCAGAGTCGCGGCCAAAGCCGATTCCAAAGACCGCTGTTCGCCAGCAGCAGCAGCCATCTTCTTTGTTTTCAAGTAGCAAGGAATCCACGCGAACCATTGCAACTCTGTCATTAATTTAAGCCCGCCTACCGACTCTATACACAATGTGATTGGCCTGACCAGAATTTGGTTTTTCCAGCTCGCAAGCCAACGGAGAGTTGCTAGACGACCCTGGCTGCAAATTACATTTGCTGCCACTAGGGTGCGTCTAAAGGGGACCAGTGTTTGAACCCAAACCACAATTTCTTTTTATAATCTTAACTAGTGTTTGTTGCCTAAACTTAACTGTCGTTACTGCATGACAGTCAGCTTATGTCAGCTAAAGTATAGTCACTATCACGACTGTCACCTCACGGTGCCCGGTACCCAGCTCGCAGTACCCTTTTGTTGTCTCAACAACTGTAAAATAGATGCAGAAATGTGACCATAATTTTGTAGCCTGGGTAAACCCTGACGAACTTCCGGCAACTTGAGATTTGCTCTGCAAGTCAGTCTGGCGAAGAGCCCATTCAAACCCATTTCCAATGTCCCCAAAATCGAGGCACCAATCACAACCGTTGAGGCGGGCTTTACGCGATGACAAAAGCACATCGACGGCAAGCAGCTTTTTGTTTACATTCAACATGACGGCTACTGAAGCGCAGCGTCACCCGGATCGTTGGTCTGATTGGTTGAAGGACTATCCAATTGCGTCCAGAGGCATTTGAGCGGCGTCCGTTGGTGACGCCCCTTTGGAAATTAACTGTCAGTGAGCTTTCCCCAGACCCACTCTCAGTTACAACTGAGAAGGGTCTGGTGTCAACCAGGCTAGTAATTTTTTAGGATATCGTACAAATTGTTAAGTTTTCGTACGATAACAATATCATCGTTTCAGGGTCCTGATATTGTGCATGCTGGCTCACTGTCATGGCTTACTGGGACAATTGAATGGGCTTCCCCCTTTTAGTCTGTTAGTCAACTAATTGTTTTGGTCTTAGTCAACTAAGATTTCTCTAGTCGATTAGTCATTTTTTTTATGCTTTTCATGCTGAATGACTTATTTAAAAAAAAAAACGTATGAGCATATCTGGTAACCACAAGATTTGAAGTGGTGCATGATTCTTTTTAGCTTTACAGGTCTGTCGATTAAATCAGCTAATCGATTAGTCGATTAAGAACTTCATTAGTCGAGGACAGCCCTAGAACAGAGCCATTATTAATATTATGAGTAACACGTTTGCTTTTCAAAGTCAAAATGCTGTGAAAAAGGCCTATTAACACTTAATTGCAATATTTTTAGTGTTTTACCATATACCACAATGCAGTTGCAGTGAAAAGGTGTCGAGACAAAGCAAGAGAGAAAGGGATGCTCACACAGCGTCAGGTGTCCCACTGACTCAATCATTCAATCTGGGGCGCTTCGCTTCAGTTTTTCTGTCCAGCCTTCCTCTGAACTTCAGAGTGTGCGTAAAGAAATTCTTACACGTAAGTGACACTCCCTACCCATTTAATTATGAGGTAAATCCCACATTTGCAGGTTCTTTGATGAATCATCTAGTGATGCAAAAGGCAAGAGAAAATGACACACACTTTACTTGACTGGTGTTTGTTAGTGACATCCCCAGTTTTACTGCTTTAGAAACTGGGAGAAACTTTCCGACATAGGACATAGGAAACATTGTTTTAATGGCCCCAACATGTAAATGTAAAGGTAGCCAGGGCTCGGGGTGGAGAAAGGAAAAGGTAGGTTTCTCCCTGGACGTCATGAGGTCATATCCTGGGTCGGGACAGCACTCGTTTCCCAGCATCACTTGAAACAATTGAAGTTCTCTACCAAAGCGCCACTTTCCATGAGCTCTTTGTGAGCATTTGGACATGTGTTGGTGGCACTTTTGATAAATGCGACTTAATATGTATTTCATCACAGATTTCCATCATCAATTCATACAGTTATGACTGTGACATTCAGGGCCTGTCAACACTGTTCATTTCAAAGATTTGTCCTCTCTTAATGTTGTCCAGAGCACAGCGCTCTGCTGTTACCGTGTGCTGATAATGGACGTATCCTGCCCAGGTTGACGTCCCTCGGTAGAAACAGGCAGGTATAATTTTCTAGTGAGCTGCTGATTAAACTGACTGATGTTTTGCTCCTAATGTTCCCAGATCTGCCTTTGCTCACAGCACTCTGAAATATGGGCTGAACAGTTACAAACAGCAGAACCAGATGAAGTCACTGTCATTTGGCTGAGAGAGCTGCAGCTCACTCTTAATGTACACGACGATTTGAGATGTGTGTGTATACCACAAACCACATCGTCTGCTAACTCAAGTGGAACACATTTGATGCCGATATGAAATTCTGACATTTTGGATATTAAGAGATTTTTTTTACAATATGGTTTTGATCTCTGATGATGGCTGTTGTATGATTACAAACGCACATTTTATGTAAAAGGTTTTATCTTTCGTTCTCACGCACGAAGGCTGTTAGGACACTTGAGAGAGTTTAAAAGGTTAAACTTTTCCTTTTTTTAAATTTTCCTGATAGTGATTAAGGCAGACACACGCTAGTAGGAGAACCATTCTAACAATTCCAATTGGGGAAATTATTTGGTCTCTGTAAATTATAGAGTGTAGTTACTCTACCTGAAAAGTGTCCTAAAATAACGTCTATTATGATTTGACACCATGGGCCCTATTTTAACGATCTAAGGTCACGGCGTGAAGGTGCCTGAACCAGGTGCGTTTAGGGCATGTATGAATCCACTTTTGCTAGTTTGATGGCGGAAAAATGGTTCCGTGCGCCGGGCGCCTGGTTCTAAAGGGTTGTACTTAGTGTCTTCATTAATCAGAGGTGTGTTTTGGGCGTAACATGCAATCAACCAATCAGAGATCATCTCCCATTCCCTTTAAAAGCCAGGCGTGTTTGGACCTTGGAGCATTGCTGTTATGATGGAGGATTTGCACCGTAATATTTGTATTGTATTTGTATTTGTTTGTGTGCTGCTGTGCGTCCCTGTGTGTGTAACAAACATAGTGTGCGCGCACTGTGCACGAGCCTAGGAGCATTTTACTAATGCTCTGTTAAAATAACAATGAAATGCTGCGTTATTGACTTTAGAAATAAATACAGAAAACGCCCTATTAAGGTGGACCGGTGCTCTTTGTTGATTTCTAACTGCACCCTGAAGCCTGATAGAGCACAAAGACATCCCGTCGGCATGCTGCTTTACAAATACCCACATATTTCACTTGACACATGAGGCTCTTTTGGCGCAAATAAACACTCTCCATCCAAACTCCATCTTTGCATGTATATATGTGCTATTTGCTTGAGAGTGGTCAAACTCAGAGGAAAAGAACAGGCCACAGGCTAAAGGGTGAACAGCTGCTGAAGAGTGAAGGTCACCAGGTACAGATGTTCAATGTTACCGGGGTCATAGTGATGCATTCTGGGTACACCATATCACCTAAGTCCATCCATGTGTTTCCTGGCCTTTGAACTTTGACCCCTCATAGTTTTTTTTTTCTTTCTTGGTCATACAAGAGTTCCTCATAGAAAAAGAAATGATCCTTGTTAAAGCTGAAGATTTAAGTTGTAATTTGCATTACACAGATCATAACAGAGTCGAGGCGGGTTTCTATCTTACACACACACACACACAGTGTCACATGCACACAAACAGTTGCATACTTAAAGCCGCTCACACACGCATATGCAGTGAACCTGATCTTTACCTCCTTTTGTATCCTGTGTCACTGGGCACTCCTTGCCCCGCCCACATGATAGCGCCTTTCCCAGGACCCTTACTTCCTGCATTCACCCTGTTTCCATGACAACTAAGCTTTAAATGGGTAGAGCCTTTGCTATCAGCCAGACTTGTCAAAAACAGCTTCCCAAAGAGTGACGATCTCCACACTTCTTACTTCTCCTCAAGTCTTTTACAGTAGGTGTCACCGCTGTTTCCCTTCATACTGCAGGACACACCTACTCTTCAAGGCAGCCGTCCACCCTGTTGAACACACACACACCCACACACACACACACACTTGAGATAGCTGCTTTGACTGACACCGAGACAGGCCTCCGAAAGGCGCAGAGGAAATGTTCTTTGGTAAACTGATGAGGTGTGGAGACAGAGGAGTGATATTCTACAGCCCCAGAGAGCCAGTGCTCTGATACATGTTCAAAGGGATTTTCTGTGCTGTGTTTTCCTTACTCTTTTGAGGAATCCATGTGTTTTTGATGGCCCCTTTGCCGGTCATTTCCTCCCTACTGCAGGGGCTGTACAACCTTTCATTTCATATCTTCATAAACTCACAGGGAGAACACCGGGGTGTGAAGCAAGTGAGAGTTATCTGTGTGTGTGTGTGTGTGTGTGTGTGTGTGTGTGTGTGTGTGTGTGTGTGTGTGTGTGTGTGTGTGTGTTTGTGTGTGTGTGCACGCGTGTGTGCGTGTTACTGGGATATTTCCACATCTTGTGTTTTCCACTGTGCTGTGCGTGTCTGTTTGTTTTTCTGTGTGCATGCGTGCGTGTGTGCATGCACATGTGTGTGTCATTACCCTGGTGTATGCCATATGTGACCAAACTGGGCAAGTATTATTTTATGTATTGTTCTGCTGCACACTGACAGATCAAGTGCCCTCTTTAAACTTAGTGTGTATGTGTGTGTGTGTGTGTGTGTGTGTGTGTTGCTGCAGGAAAAGCCGTATAAATGCAGCGAGTGCAACAAAGCCTTTAGCCAGAAAAGAGGACTGGACGAGCACATGAGGACCCACACAGGAGAGAAACCTTTCCAATGTGATGTGAGTATCCAACTACGTCTACTTTATCTCTAATCCAACTTCTGTCTTCCCTGGATTCTTGCACGTGTTTGTCTGTGTGTACTTTCTATGTGACGGCACAAGGCCAGATGTGGGGAAGAGTTGGGGGGGCTCAGTAAGAGGCAGATAGTGATCTTGCTTCTCTGGAGGGGCAGAGTGGGCTGATCTCACGTAAACACATTGAGAGGATCAGAGGGAGAAATTACCCTCTGCTTATAATACTGCAGGAGAAATAATTATTCTCAGAGACTGGGGAGGGAACATGTGACAGAAGATGTTGATGTTATTGTAGACCAGAGGTTTTCAGACTAATGCTGCGTGAGGTAAAAGAGGCAGGTGCAAACTGTTCTAAAAAAGGACAGCAAGTCAAAGTAGTTTGGCTCGCTCAATAGCACGGTCAATTAAAGTGCTTAAGCTACTTCTTCTTGGAGTCATAACTTTTTAGATTCAGAGTGACTAAAATCTTTCACTGATATCATTGTGTCCATTGCAAAACAATGCCCATAAATCCACTTAGAAATCCTTGAAAGAAAGACAAACCTTGTAACTCAGAACTTGCTTGAGAATCATCATGTTTTTAAGTTTTCTTCAGTATCAAAGTAATCCAGCGATGGTTCACATGGACATTCATAGAAACTTTGCAAACAGGAACTGATAATAACTACTTCAGCATACTGTACTTTTACTGTAATGGTGCCATTTTGCTTACTAAATACAAATACAGACTTAAAAACACATTTTATCCCACAGTGTCCAAATTCAGAAGCACATCCAAAGCATTATTGGAACTGTAGTACCAAAACCTGCAAGATTATACCCCAAAATAGAAGTAAGACAAATAATAATAACAATACTAGGAGTTACAGCGCCGTTCAATACTTCTGTTGACATTACTCAGATATTTGCTTTGTTGAAAACCTGAGGACATTCAGACAAAAATCGAATGCCTATTTGAGCTAATAAACTAAAATGTGGGAGGCGCAGTGTCAGACTTTGAAAGCCTTTGATCTAGACAGCTCAGTCATGGACGATACTCTTAAATCGTAACTCTGGAGTCCAAATATCTCTTAATTCTTTGAAGAACATCAAAAAACAATCGTGTCTAATCCATCACCCAACTCTGGATTCTCAGACTCTCGTTTGAGCTTTAACACACTAATAAGCCTTAATCCGTGGCATCGCCTCACGTTCCAAACCAAAAAATGGGCATAGAGTTGTTGTTTGCGACCACAGAATCAGTTTCCTATTCATCGTCAGTGAAGCATCAGTAGACATCCAACATTCATCTGGCTTCTTTTTCCCAGCTGGGGAAGAGACATTCTCATGTAAATAATTCTACGCTAAACTAAAAAGATAATAGAAATAACATGTGGATTTTATTTCAGAGTGGATTTTGAGTCAGACAAAAGGATCGCACAGTTCCAGGAACATTTTCCAGACAAGCTAGAGGGGCTCTATAAGCAGCGTCTGTCATAACAGCATTAAAAATGTTGTAGAAGCATCCAGTAACATCTGGGTTAGGATGAGATGAGAAGGCCCTTCTCTCATCAGCTCCTGCCACTGGTGCATTTTATAAAATCTCTAATATTTTACTGACTGGATCAGATTTGTTGATTGTTTGACAGATATTTGGATAGCACAGCTAGGACATGATAGCACATCAATACGAGTTACTTGTAAATCTGATGATATGTTGCTGTAGCAGTGTTTTCACTGGGTTTGTGGAAGACTTAGGTGTACGTATTGGGCAAGGGGGTTAGGGGTCCTCAAGAAAATGTGACATTTATCAATTCAATTTCTCATTATTTTGGACCATTATCGTAACGTTGGAAAGATAATAAATAAAAAAAAATGTAAGTGTAAAGTCAAAACTTGCTAAAGAAGTTGAATGGGGACCAACTACAATCATAAGTCGCGCCTAACGGCAGAGACACGCTGGCCGCAGAGCCATCTTCATATCGCCGTCCATGTTATCCGATCTGTTCACACCGGCTGCGATCAGCGCCTGCTGCAGCGACCGTTTCGGCGTCTCTATCTCTATTTCTTCTGCGAAGAAACTAATTTCAAAATAAAACACGCAGGTTTATGGGGATTTTGGCTGCTTGATTTCTCGGCTGTGTCTAGAGCGAGACAAGCGATAAGGCACACAGAGAGACAGACAGACAGATAGAGAGTGAGACACCCCCCCACACACCCACACACACACACACACACACACACACACTGCTGGCAACAAAAGCTTTTTGTCTATTTGCCTACTACAGCCATTACTGTAGCAGGCCACACATGTAAAAATGCATGCATAGTTGTCATGAACACATTTACATTACAATTTCATGAGGTTATAAAGTTACCCATGATGAAAAAAATCCATTCTGTAGAGTGGAGAGGAACAGAATCGCTTTATGACCGGCGCAGAGAAATGCGCATCTGGTTTGAGCAGCCAGGCGCCCGATCGGGCACAAGTCTACGCTTCGCGGCCAGTGTGCCCCTACCGAAAGAATTATTATGGTAGGAAAACCCTGTGTACAGTTATTAACTTATAACCACTCACACAAAAAATAGTTGGGAAATAGAAATTTCTGAACCGACCACATCATATTATGACAGGAATCTCCTTATTTTTCACCATGATTGTGTTGAAACCAAAAATGATTCTCGCAGGCATTCTGTTTTTCTTTTGCCACAGATGTCAACTGTCTGTGAGACTTTCTGAATGTAGTCATTGCACTGAAGTTCTTCCCAGATAGAGTGAGGAGGACACATGCTGTGCCTCTCGAAGCAGTATGTTAAACTGCAGCTGCACGGCAGCCAGCGGCAGATTATCATGATTGATAGAGGACGATGGAGTCATTTTGTACAGTGTAAAATGGCTCATTTATGATGGATGTTAAGTTGCATGCATTCCCTCTCGCTGCTGGTGGAGGAAACAAAGTCTGTCGCCAAGGTCCGCCGCGTGTGATTTACAAATCGCTCTCTGTGTCTCCAGCTGTGCCGGTGATAAACCTGAACTCTACAGAGCAGAAGAATTTGGCAAATAAGACCACGGGTTTAACAACTTAAAGTGTGTTTATTAGCTTCAATTATCACTTTTAAAATCCTGTATTGTTCCGTGTGTTTTCTAGGTGTGTGACCTGTCGTTCAGCTTGAAGAAGATGCTGAGCAGGCACAAGCTCACACACAACCCGAACCGGCCAATGGCAGAGTGCCAGCTGTGCCATAAGAAGTTCACCAGGAACGACTACCTCAAAGTACACATGGAGAACGTCCACGGGGAGACGGAGAGCTAGAGCCAATTATGGAACCGCTGGCTGACAATGATATCTGATTCCTCAGATAAAGTTCAGTTTCCCTATAACCAGTATGGCCTATACATACTGTATACACAGATGGAGCGATAGCAGAAATGTTGTTATTAAAGATACACACATGTAGGATATGGAAAACATTTGGGCGAGTATTTCAGAATTGAAACACAGGCTGTACATTTGTAATTTGTAAAGTTTTGTCATACTGTTTAGTAGGGCTGCCCGATATGAGGAAAATATGCGATAATGTTGTTGAATATCGCGATAACGATATTACTTGCAATAAATACACAAATATTAAAGTGTACCTAGTTCTGCCTTTCTGCTGCTTTCAGTATTCTGCTAAAATACAACAAATTGCTTGTTGAATTTGGAAAACCAAACGAAAAACTTTTCTAAAATTATTTTATTGAACGAATTGAACATTGAACATAAAAAGCACCATTAAAAAAAGATGACAGTTAGATTTAAAGTGTAGTTTTCTACTGATACTCTCTTTCAACTAACTCAAAACATCTCAGTGTCTTTGGCGATGTGTCGCAGCCTTTGGCGATGTGTTTATTGTGCAAGTTGATATCGCGATGATGATACAAAAACCATATATTGTGAAGCCCTACTGTTTAGGTATTGTTTGAGCTGCCTTCAGAGCCGCTGTGTCTGCTCACAGAAATGTCTGTTATTTCACTTTAAGTCTGTCGGACTTCTAACCAGTGTTACTGATCATACTGTTACAGCCTGACCTCTTCCACTGTAGCATTTACTGACCAACTGTCTGAACACATTACTGTACATCTGTGGCCAGTAGACCTTGAAGCGCACCTACCTGTACGCTTTCTACATGTTTACACCGGTTCTTTGGCGTCCAAACATGTTTAATATTTAGACTCTGTTAAGCCCCAGAGCACACTTCAAAAGCATGTTGCTCCATTTATTATTTCAAAATAAAAGTATTTAAACAGAATGTTTGAACGGGAGATGGAGAGAAGTGAAGCTCTGAAAACTGTAATTCTAACCAGCTACAAAATCTGAAACAGCACACATGTAAGTTTTTATTTACATGATGGCCAGAGACTATAAACATACAGTACTGTCCTCAGTCTGTCATGCTCCTATTTCAGATCTGTTGGGGCCCTCGTTTAAAAAGCGATCAAGAAACCTTGCAGAGCAGAAGTTGCATGGCTTTTTAGGTATAATCTGGTATAACTTTAAAACGGTTGGACGTACATTATTAATTTAAGATGAATGAGTTCCTCCCTTTCCCACGGCCTTTTGGTGCTTAAAGTGTGTTACTGTTTCTGCGTCCCAAATTGTCTTAGGGACATGAAGAGAATCCAAAGTACTGTGTGTGTTGACTTTCTTAATGTATTGAGTATGTTTTCATATGAATGGCCCAGGGTTATTGTGCCTTTACGGTATGTGTTTAAGTTCTTTGTTCATCATTGTTCGATACAGTATTTAATGTATTTCAATAGAAGTGCAATTCTCTCCTGTTTTATGTCCACACCCAGTTGCTTCCTCATGTACTGCCCCTGTGATTAATGCACATTCCCGCTGTTTATTCTGCATCTGTAGACTGTGAATTGTCACTTCACACTTTTGTATTTTGAAATATATAAAACCTCATCACCTACCAAACATCCATTTCCTCCGCCCGTTCTAATTATGTGTTTGTGAACTGTTGACGTTGGGGGTGGGGTTGCAAGCAAACGCTTTGAGAGTTGATTAAAAGTGTTCGCTTTCTCGTTGTTAATCTAACCCCTATTCTTGGGTTGCCAGTCTGCTGGGAGCGAGGGCTAATTATGCTTTTTCTTCTCACTGAGGCCACAGTCACCACTTGCCTGATCCGTAAAGCCACACTCTAAATAGTGCCTGTGATGGTTTCTCTCTGTGGATGTGGGGAGTCTTTCTCACGTCCGTCCCCTGCAGAGGCTCTCTAGTATCTCAGGATTTATCTGTGAGAATCTCCGCAGCGGTGGAGTGAAGTGGGAGAGCTGCGAGTCTTTCTCATCTTCGCTCTGTGAAGATTGTCGAACGGGCTGCTGTTGAAACTCAATCAATCTTGCCATGTGTGGTTTTGGCTTCCTAAAAACACATAACTCCTACAGTATGTCTATCTTCACCTCTTTGAGTGTGTGCTGTTTGTTTTAACAATTAACTAATTACTGACTTTATGATAGATTACATTTCAGCTCCGCTGCATAAAGAAATCAAAACCAGCATGTTTCCGGCGCTCCCATCAGCCTCTCTCTGCCAGGCTTCCAGAGGAGCGTGGTTAGTGATAACTCTCAGATCTCATGTGGCCAGGTTACCCTGCTCTCCCTCTGGAGCTCGGTTCACCGCGTGGCCGTGCAGGGCGTGGCTGCAGTCGCCCGCCCTCGCTGCCCGCTGAGCTTGTGCTGCCCGCCGCCTGCTTGTTAGTGGTGAGGCCTCCAGGCCATACTGACGCACTCTCAAATACAGTAGCATTTATACTGCATCTCGTAAACAGTAGTAGTAGTAGTAGGGATTTCCAACAGTGGAATATTATTGTCTGCCACATGTCTGTCTTGTTGGACTGACAGGTCAGACTGGGTGTTGAGATATCTCTGCTTTTTTCTGTGTCTGTAACGGGGGCGATTTAAGCCTAAAAAATAGTCTGTTAATCTGTTAATCTATCGTGAGCTAAGGAGTCCTCTAGAAATATCACGGCGTCGTGAAACTAAACCCAGAATCTAGATGCCTAGATCATACAGAAAAAAATTCGGAGCCATTTTAAGAAAATAGTGCTTGTTAGCCATTAGTCAAAATCGCATTAATCTCTCATTTTTTAAATTGATAATATTGATACTGCATTTTGGAAATGTCTGCTTTTTCATAGATAAATATCCAATTTAATTTGTAATACCTCCTCACCTTTGTAGTAACGGCCCAGTGTCTGAGCGTCACAGTAAGTTTTCTCTGAATTGTTGGTTTCTTTCTAGTTACATAATTACCGTGACGGTCCAAAATAATGTTTAATTGCACAGTTAGCACAGTAGATTGTCGTTTAGAAAGACTGCGTTAAAAGGGTGCCAGGCACCCCTAAAGCTCTGATCCTAGAGTCGCCCCTGGTCTGTAACGATGTCCACGTCTCTGCTCTTCCATTTCTGCCGCACAACCTTTGATTTTCTCATGGGACTTTCCCAGTGACCCAGTGATCTTGTCCTCCACTTTTTGCATCCCTGCCTGCATGCGTCTCTCCCTTCCTGCTGGGTGTATTATGCCAAAGCTCCCAGTCAATGTGTTTCTAATTACATGTTTTTACTGGAAGCCCCAGTTTCCTGTGTTGCCTCCCCATTTGTGAGTGCGGCCAAACTGGGCCCCGACCAGCGTCCTCAGAGGCCAACACAAGCCCCGCCCACTGCGCAGGAGTATTATTACCACGCCGGAGCCGGGTTTATGGCAAACCGCTGTCACGTTAGGAATGACACGGACACGCTTGTCTGACCTCTGTGTTTGGCCGGCGTTGCCATAGCAACAGGTAGCTTTCCCCTCCACTTCCCCTGACCAGTAATGTGGAATGTGTGTGCCCGGCGAAGAGTGCCATGCTGAAGAATTTTAATACGAGTGGGCAGGGTGTGTTTGGTTATTCTGGGTCACCCTTTCAGCATGATGGATGTTCCTTTAAAGCCACATTTCCATGGAAACAGACTGTGGCAAAAGCCTTGACACTGAAAACCAGCATAAGGTCAAATGCTTGACACAAGGCCATAGGGCTTGAGCCGAAAAACTTGCCTGTCTGAGGAAAACACACACACACACACACACACACCATTCTCACGATATTTCCGTCTTGCTTGCTGATTTACAACATGGTTCTAATTTAATCTTCAGACTCCACTCCAGGCTATATCAGGTCAGGTAAACAGGGATTATTTCATTAGGAGAAGAACTATCATTACACCGCACACAGCTACTCCCAACTATACACACAGCCCAAAACGTCACTTATACACACTCATGTAGGAGAGATAACACAAAATGCAAGCAATGTGCATGCAGTTTTCAGCCAAAAAGCTAATAAAAGCCCACTGTGCATTACCAAACAGCAGACAGACACAGTTAGCAACCAGCTGGTGAACATTGTGGAGCATTTAAGCAGCTAAAGAGCCAGATATTTCTTCCAGGAGTTGGAAGAGACTAACCTGATGCGCCAGATGGTTTGTCACACATAACCAACTGAGAAGCCGTTATTGGAAACCATTTGGAAAAGTGCAGTCACTTTCAGGAAATACCTGGCAGGTGATGGGATGAACCATCTGTCTATTACACACGCCTTTGTTGTTTTGAACGCCGCCACACACACCTAAACCACGCCAGCAGCTCCTCATCGGACGCTGATTGGTTCGGTAAGCCGGTAGTTCAGACACAAACTTGACACAAAGCCTGACAAGATGGATTTTCGTGTGATGGTATCATGGTATCACGAAAATCCAGCTGACTGGTAAGGTGGGCACCAGACTAGATTTACTTAGACTAGACTATAATTATTTATTAAGGAATGGACAGAATTACTGAAATTGTCTCAAAGTTTGTTTACTTGAAAGTAGAGTCAGTTTTACAGGACTCACAGCATAAGTACAGAAAATGACAAAATCCTTCTACAACAGCTTTTTCTATGAGTAAAAATGAAGTCATAATACAAAAGGCGATGTTGTCTCCCACAAGGATTTATCTCATGAGAACCGTAACAGTATTTTGGCTTTCTATCATGCAAACAGTTTAATATTAACAGAAACAAGAAGAGTTGTTTAACACTAGACATAAAAGGACTTTTGGACTGTTTGCTAACAAATTTGCCAAATCCGCTTCATAAGGTTTTAATAGGTCAGTGTTTTGTTCACAGCTTGTTCTTGCTAAAGTGGCCAAAAAATCAGTGAACGCTGGTTTGAATAACTATATCATGACTCAAACTATATTAAAAAAAGTCCCCTCTAGTGAAAAAAATGGGAACGTCATGTTATTTTACATCAAATTGTGTTTCCCCACGTGGAAAGACTGCAAAATCAAAATAGAGTATATTGATGAGGAAACAGCATGCCCTGATTGTTTAGGTTTGAAGTGCCTGCAGGAAATGGAACCGCATTTGATGCACTGCAGCACAATGGTGCCTTGGCTCGCGAGAAAGACGCTCTACAACATAGAGAGGCGAAAAGCTGGCCAGGAAACGCTCCAGAAGAATGATGGAGAATTGTCTCCTTTTCCCACTTTTGTCTTCTTTGGGGAGGTTCAACTCTGTAAGAATGGCTCAGCCTATGCCAAGTATAGCTGCTAATTCCAATAAACAAGAATGTTGACTTTTTCTAACTGTGAAGAAATGCGGGAGATGAAAGGCCCCCGCAGTGTTACAGGACATAGAGGCTCATTCTGAAAGTCTGCGGGTTCAAGACATCAGTCAGTGTGCCGGTCCACCTCTGGAGCTCTAGTGTTGCTCAAGTCTGTCAGCACGTTGTTGCTGGGTGCCATCACTCCTCAGCCTCATTAGGAACTACAGCGCTGTCCTCGCTTGGTTGATGTCTCGCGTCTCTTTTTCGTGGGCCACGCATTGTAGCAACAGAACAGATATAAAAGTCATTAAAGGTCGGTCCTTTACAATGTGTGATCTAACAAAAAATGGACCACAACAGCAGCCTGCAGGGGCGGAAGAAACAAAGCTGATGTCGTGCTCAAGTTCAGCTGTCAAAGGAGAAATTCAACCTGGCAGAAAACATACAACAAAACAAGCAAATCCAATAAGATTCGGAGCTACGCCAAGGTTCAATGTGACCCACAGAGGGGAAAATGTCTATGATGAGCTGCCAGGAACCAAATTCAATCCATTCTATTTAGAAGTCTGAATATTTGAAAACGCTGTGTAAAAAGGCTTCCTCTCCTGCAACTAGACTGGTCTTTGTGCGTCTTCCCTTCACCGGATTTATCGTGAGGTGATTAGTGATGACAGAGAAGACTCAACTGGTCTAGCCAAAACATTTGTGCAAATGTGATGATAGAAGCGCCATAATTCCTCTCTATTCTCTTTGGTCACACTGCTGCTCATCCTCCCCCTCCCTGTTATTGTGTCAGCCCCCATAATCTTGGCGTTCTTTTTTTTGTTTTTTTTTGCGAGACCTGTGGTACGCACACGGCCCAACACAAACAGCACCAAACTCTTGTTGGGCTGGAGAAGCCGGGGGAATGACCGCATGGGCAAGAACACACACAGAGACAACACTGAGCCCAGGATTCACTCGCAAGTCAAATCACTAAAACATTAAAACACTTTGAAGTCAATATGAAACAGTTGGATGAAACGAAAAGCACATTTCAATAGATGTGAAATATCCTAATATTTTTTTTTTTTTTAGTCATGTGAAATTGATATATTTGGAACAGCAGTGAACAATCTGTGGAATTAAATGTAACTATTGACATAACATTGGCCTTATTGTCCCCCCCACTCATGCTACATTTCTGTTTTGAATTTTGCACCATGTCTGAAATGGAGTCCTGTGTGAGTTTGGAGAAACCAAATACCACTGTGAGGGTCTGTTTCCTGTCAGAGAAGCAGGAGAAGCAACACTGAGATGCACACCTTTCATGTGCTGATTTAGGTTTCGGTCCAATGGACCGTCGAACACAGACACACACACACACACACACACACACACACACACACACACACACACACACACACACACACACACACGGAGACACACAAGGAAGTTAACTTCATGGAGAAAGGCCTCCAGTGTCTTAGACCCTTCTGAAAAGTGTGAGGTGGGACCGGGGTTTCTGTCTGGGCCCTCTGAATTAGCCACGCTGAACCTGTTAACCCAGACCACACACACACACACACACACACACACACACACACACACACATATATATATATATATATATATATATATATATATAAGTGCGTGCACTGAATGATAATTCCCCTGCCATACAGGGACATCATGTGAGGGGAGTGACTGTTGTCAGAGCAAACAGCTGCTGTGCCAAAACACATCTATCTTCCACAGGAAGTTATTGGTCAAACAAATGTAATGAATCTGTTGTTCTTGTCTTGTTGACCGTGACCATATCTGTCTGTAAAACACACACACACACACACACACACACACACACACACACACGATATGCATACATTGAAAAAACAAGCTTGCATGTTTGTGTGTTCACTTTCTCTTCCTCACGCCCGTTAACAGAAACTGTCGAGTGGAAAGAGAATCAAGGCCGTGGACCTCTTACATAAAAGAAGGCTGTTCCACTCCCACGCCCATTTGGTTTCAGCGGGTAAGTAAAATAAAATGCCAAAACCCACAGAATTATTAGGCAAACTTTATTTTATGCTTGTAACTAACGTCAGCATTTTAAAATTAGCAAGGTGTGGAAAAATAGAGTAGGGTTCAATTTAAAGGTGCTGTAGGTAGGATTGTGAAGATCCAGGACTTAGCCAAAACATTTGAACATCAACAACTTCTCAGTCACTCCCCCCTTTCTGCTAAAGCCCAAAACGGCCTCCTAAGCCCCTCCCCCCACAAGGGAGAATGAATGTGTGTGCATGAGCAGTGATTGACACGCAGTTAGACACCCCCCCTGGCCCTGATTGGTGCATCTGAGCAGTGGATTTTTGCAAATCGCACTGGAGCCAGAGGAGCCAGATTCTTTTTTAAATGACCTGCTTCATGTAGTTCTACTGGAACATGGGGTCAGTTTCAGCAAATTTGACAGAAAGTTAGTTTTATAAGTCTTACTGCACCTTTAACGCTGATATTAAACTCAAGTCTGCTAATTTGCTGTTTAGATTAGCTTGTTATGATTTTTTACCATTTTTATCCTGAGCAGGAGCTTAAAAACTACTGAGAAAGTTTTTTTAAGTTCTATATTTTGTGTATAACACTGGCATTGACAACACAAGAGAGGTTTATGTTTTCGTATTTTTTTTTCCAGAGGATATATTTCATAAGAATCGGTTTCACATGGTTTTATAGGGCTAACAATGAACGTTAGCTTAGGCTAACATCAGGACAGAATAATTATTTTTAACCAATGAAACATTACCTCAACATGACTTGTCAAATCTGGAGCAAGAGAAACAGCGTTTTAAATGAGGATGCATAAAGGATTGATTGATTGATTTATTAGACAGTAACAGACAAGATGCCAACACAGTGACATTGTACATTTATCAGAGCTGTCGAGGATAACACAAGAAAGTTACAAACTTATTTCCATTGTGGTCCTCGTAAAAGGAAAGGGAAAAAAGGCCATTAACACAAATGACACCTCACTGCTGGGGACCATCTAATGCCTGGGGACCATGGATGCATTACATAAGCAATCTGGATATGGCACCTGTTCATCCCAGTGGTCACTTGTGGTATTGCAATGGCGGCCCAGAAGGCATTTGACAAGACACCTCGAAATTATATATATTATATATATATATATATTAGGGATGCACCGAATATTCGGCCACCGAAAATTTTCGGCCGAAAATGGCCCAAAAGGGCATTTTCGGTTTTCGGCCGAAATACCTTTATCACCGAAACAATACGGCCGAAAATGTTGTGATGACGCAAACAGAAAACGCGACCTGCACGTGTGTCAGTACCCGATCCGTTCCACCTGCAAAGCGTCTCCTAAGCAAAGAGGTTGAGACGGACCCACGGTGAAAACAATGAAAATACGCTCTTAGAGTCTGTCAGCACACGTTTTCAGTGAGATCTGTTCGGATCCTCTGCACTTCATCGCGACTGTACTTGATCCGCGTTATAAAGACCATTACTTGGATGCGGAAATAAAGCAGGGCGCACGAGAAATGATCCAGGCCGCGATGGATGTGGAGAACCCGCGTGGAGACGGAGACGGAGCAGCGCCCAGCGCAGGAGGAGATCAGAGCGCAGAAACAAAGACTCGTCTCTCTGCACCAGATGAGGGGCATGCACCCTCGTTGTCTGATATGTTCAGTGAAATCCTGCAAGAAAGTGCCTCAATTAATAATAATAATAATAATAATAATAATAACAATAGGTAAGCTATTCTGTTCTTAGGCTACTGTATACTGTATGTGACTATCAGATTGTAGCCATATTTCTGCTAAATATTTTTTTAATTAAACTTTAATATTAATTTATACAATTGCAATGCCTTGATTTTAGTAAAGTTAGTACACAGTCATAGCCATAAATGCAATGGTACTAATAATTGGCTTAATTTCTTTCGGTGTTTCGGTTTCGGTTTTCGGTCTTGGTTTCCTCTTTTTTCGGTTTTCGGTTTCGGCCAAGAATTTTCGGTGCATCACTAATATATATATATATATATATATATATATATATATATATATATATATATATATATATATATAGTATAATAAATTATTACTCTTTATATAAATACGTCCAGAATCTGGTTCTTATAAGTAGGGCTGGGTATCATTCAAAAATGTTAGATATAGGTACCAATACCAATGCTGTGACTTCTTTACCGGTTCCTGAATGATACTTTTTTCAATACCAAATTTATAATACAAAAATAAATTACAACATTACACATTAGAGCACAAATCTTTTTATTTATTTCTCAGCTCCTACTACTTGAGCTCCGTCTCTGTGTAACGCAGATTTTTTTCCTGCCTGTCTCTATGACGTGTAGACAGCCAATCACAAGCATCGTTAGATCTCGGTAGAAGCATGCTGCATGCTTATTGGCTCACTGACGCTGATGAGATTTACTAGCCTGACGTGGTCATACTCAGATTCTAGACCTTGAATGTTGTGGGCGGGGCTAAATTCGGCTGGCATCCAGGCTAGAGATTTGCTCTTTAGTGATCGAAAATGGGTATTGAATGACGAGGCATTTTTCTACGTGCGATACTTTAGAGGCAATTTTTGTCGGTGCCTAAAAAGTATTGAATTCGGTACAAAGCCCTACTTTTAATACATCCATGCTGGGGACCCTACTCTCTTCCCATTGGCTCGCAGATCCCAGAAGGGAGGACCCTTCTCCTAATACAGTATAAGCAGATGCTAAAGCTAAAATGGCCCCCAATTGTATTACAACTACCATCTATAGTGGTCACACCCTGCAGGTGTACTACACACACACACACACACATACACACACACACAAACACACACACACAGAGGCACGAGGAGAGCTCAGTCTGTCATGCTACATTTCTTCTTCGAAGAAGAAAAAAGATGGCACACATGTACGACATCAGTCGATGCTCTGCCTGGCTGCCTCTGGGCTGTCATCAGAAGCAAATGATTTATGCCCGTGTTCATGTTCACTTGTTGGAGAGCTGATAAAATAAGGAAGTGCAGATACCTGTCCCCCCCCCGAGCTGTGCTCTGTTAGACATCAGCCTTGATCCCATAACTCCAGGAGCCCAGCCCTGTCACGCTGAAGAATGAGTGAGTCTGACCCAGGTTGTGACTCAGGGCCTTCAGATTCTCATAAATTACACCCTTGTTATAAATAAAATCCCATTTGGAGAGCGACACAGGGAGAAGAAGTGGTGGATTTCAGGGCAGAACACTGGAACACTGGACAGAAAATACTGCTTTTGCCTGCAGACACATTACAGTTGACTTTTCATCAGTGGTGGAAAAAGTATTCAGATCCTTTACTAAAGTAAAAGTACTAACACCACACTGTAAAGTGAAAAGTCCTGCATTGAAATGTTACTTAAGTAAAAGTATGTAAGTATCATCAGGAAAATGTACTAACTTATAAAGTATTAAAAGTAAAAGTACTCAATGCAGAAAATTCCTCCCATTTTAGAAACTGGAAACAATAAAAACAGTTCTGTCAATCACCTCAGTGATTAATGGTCTAATCATTTCAGCTGGACTTATAGGCCTATTATTGTTGGGTAGTTTCTTTTATAGTTAAACATCATATGTCATGTGTTTTACGTGCAGAATCTTAATTTGTAAAGTAACTAGTAACTAAAGCTGGAACAGATGAATGTAGCGGAGTAACTAAAGTAACTAGTAACTAAAGCTGGAACAGATGAATGTAGCGGAGTAACTAAAGTAACTAGTAACTAAAGCTGGAACAGATGAATGTAGTGGAGTAACTAAAGTAACTAGTAACTAAAGCTGGAACAGATGAATGTAGTGGAGTAACTAAAGTAACTAGTAACTAAAGCTGGAACAGATGAATGTAGTGGAGTAACTAAAGTAACTAGTAACTAAAGCTGGAACAGATGAATGTAGCGGAGTAACTAAAGTAACTAGTAACTAAAGCTGGAACAGATGAATGTAGTGGAGTAACTAAAGTAACTAGTAACTAAAGCTGGAACAGATGAATGTAGCGGTAACTAAAGTAACTAGTAACTAAAGCTGGAACAGATGAATGTAGCGAGTAACTAAAGTAACTAGTAACTAAAGCTGGAACAGATGAATGTAGCGGTAACTAAAGTAACTAGTAACTAAAGCTGGAACAGATGAATGTAGCGGAGTAACTAAAGTAACTAGTAACTAAAGCTGGAACAGATGAATGTAGCGGAGTAACTAAAGTAACTAGTAACCTGTAACAGATGAATGTAGCGGAGTAACTAAAGTAACTAGTAACTAAAGCTGTAACAGATGAATGTAGCGGAGTAACTAAAGTAACAAGTAACTAAAGCTGTAACAGATGAATGTAGCGGAGTAACTAAAGTAACTAGTAACTAAAGCTGTAACAGATGAATGTAGCGGAGTAACTAAAGTAACTAGTAACTAAACCTGTAACAGATGAATGTAGCGGATTAACTAAAGTAACTAGTAACTAAAGCTGGAACAGATGAATGTAGTGGAGTAACTAAAGTAACTAGTAACTAAAGCTGTAACAGATGAATGTAGCGGAGTAACTAAAGTAACTAGTAACTAAACCTGTAACAGATGAATGTAGCGGAGTAACTAAAGTAACTAGTAACTAAAGCTGTAACAGATGAATGTAGCAGAGTAACTAAAGTAACTAGTAACTAAAGCTGTAACAGATGAATGTAGCGGAGTAACTAAAGTAACTAGTAACTAAAGCTGTAACAGATGAATGTAGCGGAGTAACTAAAGTAACTAGTAACTAAACCTGTAACAGATGAATGTAGCGGAGTAACTAAAGTAACTAGTAACTAAAGCTGTAACAGATGAATGTAGTAGAGTAAAAAGTACAATATTTCTCTCTGAAATGTAGCGGAGTAGAAGTAGAAAGTGGCATGAAAAGAAAAGACTCAAGTAAAGTACAAGTACCTCAGACTTGTAGTTAAGTAAAGTACTTGAGTAAACGTACTTAGTTACATTCCAGCACTGCTTTTCAAAACAATACCTGCACAAAGAAAGGGAAAAGCTGCTTTTTCTTTCTTTTAAAATGAAAATAACCAGATAGCGAACGCAGAAGGAGCTGGTTTGTAATGTGGGGTCTGAGACAGTTTACCTCCATGTCCTTGAATGCGTCTTTGATGCACTAGCCCTCGGTCTTTGTGCCTCAGTAGCAGACAATGATGTTTGTGTAGGACTTTCCGCTTGTTTCTCCTGGCAAATGTGGGCAACCCGTATATTTAACCTCTGCTCCAAACCTTTACAGTCATTGCACTCACATCTTCTTTTTCTTTTAAATCCAGCACTCCAGTTTAAACTGATACCATCACAAGGTTACTCATGCACACCAGAACCGGAGGCCGCTCACACCACGGAGCGCTAGCTGAGAGCCATTGTGCTTGAAGTCATTTCAAAGCCTCTGATCTTCACGACAAATGAGCGAGGCCACTCTTGAGCTCCATTAGGCAGAGGGGGGCTGTTATTTCATTGGTTATTTACTGTATTTGTTTTCTTTGCTGCAGCTCGGGACACGGCCGGCCACAGGTGCAGGCTGAGCTCGGAGACCACCAAACACAGCAGTCTCTGTGGGGAGAGTAATGACCCTTCCTCCTGCTCGGACCGGGAGAATGCACTGCAGATCACCTCTGGGACGTTGATACGGACCATTTGAAAGGGATTTCTGCTCCTAATGTGGTCTTTTACTCAACCCATTCAGCTTTTTTTCTTATGCAACAGTTACTTTGTATGTATGTATTTGTTTTTTCTCTATTTTTAGTTTGTTCATGTATGCACCTTTCACCAAGGCAAATTCCACATAAGTGTACTTACTGTGGGAATAAAACCTTTTCTGATTCGGATTGTGTGTTGGCCTGAGGTACATAGGATGAAGACATTTATAAAAAAATACTTTTAATTCCATAGAAAGCAGCAGACTGTTGCTGATTGATATACAGTATATATTTGTGATTTTAAAAAAGAAACAAAGTTCAACATTTTGGTACACACATTGCCTTCTTGGGGAGAGTTAGATGATTAGATTGATGCCACTTTATATCTGTTAGATCTAAATCTACAGCCGGCGAGCTCAGCTTGGCGTTATGGTTGGAAACAGGGAAACAGCTACCATCTACTGCTACCATCACCTCGAAGGTCTACTATGTAACATGTCATATCTCATTTATTTATTTCATACAAAAATATGAAGTGTAAAAACATCGAGTTGCTGTTTTATGGGAGATTGTGTCCAAAACTTTAATTTCTTAGCCGGGAGCAGATAGCCACTACTAGAGATTTTTACACTTAGATTTTTGTTCGCATTTAACAAATGAGAACATAATGTGTTAATTAGTAAGCTTTAGAGGCAATGGTATGCTCATGTTTGCCCTTGCTTCCAGTTTTTATGCTAAGCTAAGCTAACTGCTGCTGGCTGTAGATGTAAATTTACTGTACAGACATGAGCATGGTATCAATCTTTTCATCTAATTCTCTGCAAGAAAGCAAATAAACTTAATTACTTTAGGCATTCACTTCATAACTTACTCAGTAATGAAATGATGCTGGAATAATCTGGTTAAATAATTCCGTATCAAACAAAGAACCTTTCCTTTTATTCACAATGTGTACTTTTTCATGGGCGTGCAGCATAAGACGACATATGTTTGAGATTGCCGTTGGTTCATCTGATTTTTGAAATGTTTCTCATCTTCAAAGCTCCCTGAGGTTTCAGTAGCCTCAGCTTTTGGCCTTTACATCTCTGGAAGTCATAAGCAACCTAAATTGTAGTTTTTCCATATGCCATAGAGTTTTCAAAACAAATTGTAATTCTAGATAGCAAAGGTATAAAATCTGGCCACGTCTGTCAGGCTGCTTCGCGGTGTTACAGGAACAGGATGCTTCGGAGGGGCCTTGTTTGGAGTCGGCCTTTTGTGAAGAGCTGGTGTTTGGAGCTGTGATCACGCTTTAGCCCGGGTCTCCTCTGCAACAGCTTTTGATTCTCCGTCTTTGTTCTCCAATCAGAAACGTGTTTCAGTTTGAGTTTCATTAAAAGCATGTCCTGAAATTGGATCCATCCCTTTGTACAGCCGCCCAACAGGAACAGTGTGCAACCTAACTGAAAGCAGATCATCCTACCCGTCATCAGTGGGCTGGGCTACACATGTATGTGTGTGTGTGTGTGTGTGTGTGTGTGTGGACGACACACCTATGTTGTTGTCTGCAGTGAATGTAACAGTGTGTAACATATCTGTGCTTGTGAAACACTATAGCACAAAGTGTCTAACGTCTTATATGGCCTTTCAGCAACATTTACTCAGCGTGCATGACATCATTTACCCTTCAGACGTATTAACGATTGTTTCATTCTCTCCTCCTGCCAAGGGAACACCCTCGCTCGCCTGTAACAGAGCACAGCAGCACACTTAGCATAGACTTTCCACAGGAAACAGAGGCTTGAAGTTCAACAAGTCCTCCAAACCATACGACGATACCAGTCGTCTATTCCTACTCTCTAATAAGACCCACAGGAGCGGTTCGTAAATTACCCCCCCCTAGTGGTAAGCCAGAGACGACAACGCTCGCGGGTTTTAAACCGTTGTTAACGTTGTAAAACGTGTTAAGCTAACGATCGTGGTTCGGGTTAAAATCAGACTTCACTTGCACGTGGTGCAGAATGTGACATAACTCAGTTTGTTCCATAAGGTAAAAAAAATAAACTGGTGTGCTGTGTTTGTTTGACCAATCCATTCCCCCTCAACCTGCCTCCATGTCGCTCTTATACTTCGTCACTCCCGTCATAACTACTACGGCCACTAGAGGGCGACGTCACTACAAATCTAAATATGAGTCGTAATCGCTGCTTGAACAAACAACGTATTTGGGCGTTTTTCGGGGGGGGGACAGTCGTCTTGAACTTGCTCTGTTGCCGCCTGGAACAAGTGACAAGTGTCCATCCTAGAAATTTCATCCTTTGCTTACAGATGCTAGTACACTATCACACATGCCACAAAGAGTCTCATCCTTGTCAACTTAAAATAGGTTTCACTTTTCCGACCTTACACAAAGAGCCCCTTGGAACAAACGAGGTGTTGAAGACTCTGGGACTCGCAGCAAATTGCTACCATTTAGATCTGCCTTTATTCTTCCACCTATTGAGGAAACTGATCCTGTATAACAACAAGGAGTGTGTGTGTGTGTGGGGGGGGGGTGTCCAGAATGCATTCATTAGCCCAGAGCTGTTGTGTAGAGATCTCAGGCTTCTTTTTCACATTGTTACAGGAGCTTCACATTCAGGCCTCCTGGGAAAGGGAAAGTGAGCAGAGAAATGTCTATGCAGCACATGTAGGGAAGAGCTTCCAGATGTGACATGTCAGCATCAACGACACTCAGTGGTGAGGTGGGGATGTGTTGGGTAGGGGGGGTTGGTGACTGACTGACAGGCTCTCAGTGTGAATGAGAATATCACTCAAGGAGAGAAGAGAAAAAAATAATCATCTCTTCAATGGCAAACTGTGTTTGTATCTCCGGATGCTTTGGGGGAAAGTTGTGTTTACATGGGAGTGACTGCACTCAGGTTTGTGTGCATGTTTCGGTGACAACATGTGCCTTGTAGTCAACATGAGAGTGGGTGTGAGAGAAAGAAAGAAAGACACACACACACTCACACACACACACACACACACACACGCACACACACACATATGCATTGTTTAATCACAGAACAGCTGTGCATTTATGAGCTTGCCTGTGCATGTTGAGAGATAACCCAATTGCCTGACAAGAACGCTAACATTAGTTCTGCAAAACCCCCTATTGCTTACAATGCCAAAGTTTTTTTTTATGTCCAGTGTGTATGAGTATGGTTTAGGTTAGGGACAGTGTGGAGATGGCAAATAAAATATGGTCACAGTATGGTTAGGGTTAGCCAACAAAAACCCTTTGTTATGGGGGGAAATCATGGTTACGGTGAATAAAAATGAGAATGTTAAAGTTTGAATCTGTACGATTTTCACAAAATCAAATCCCCTTTTGTGATACTATTTATGGTCAGCATTCTTTCTGCAATAGCCATTCAATGATTATGTTTCTACAGCATATAGTATTCATAGTAGTTTTCATTGTTAGTGGCAGAGTCCACCTTTCACGATGCACGAGGGCCACACTGTTTACTGTTCATTCTCTTTAACCATTACGGAGCAGTATTAAGCTACTGGTTATGATAACCAAACATTCCTGCTGCCGCTGCTTCACATTCACAGGAAATGAATCAAAACAAGACGTGGTCGTTTTGGGGATTTTTTGCCATTGGATCATTTTGGATTTTTTAAAAAAGTATAATGGAATAAGAAGTAGCTGCCATAATGAGCTGATAGATAAAGAACTAATTTTACTGTGTCCTGCTGTCGTGAGAAAACTACATATAAAAACATGAAAACCGATTGCTGTATTAGTTTGTTTGGCTGCTCTACTTATTACTCTGGCGTAATAAGGATGACATCTTTGTTTGCAGGCCTGTGAAGGTTGGAAAACTCCTGCAATAAAGTTGGATGTGCTACACGCTCATCCTTCATCCTCCTTCATCTCCACACCCTTTCGTTTCCACCTGGCTACATCAAGGCCACTTCCTGCTATGGCACTAAACGTTGGCAATGGATGTAAATTATTCGGAGTAGAATCATCCATAATTCCTGGGATTCTGGCCTTTGAGAGCGCATGTCTGGTGAACGCATGCATCTGTGTGTGTTCATTACTGCGTGGATACACTAAATTGCAGTATGTGTGTTTGTGCATACCATCGCTAAGTCTGTGGGCCATATGGAACGTACAGTACAACCAGAAATGGGAAGCCCAGCTGGAGAAGTCGAGGCTGCTGAATTCCTAAAGAGGAGAACATTTTCCAGCCAATACTGACGATGACACACCTTCAATGGGGTTCAAACACATGTGGAGGAAGGCTGAGTGCTTAGGTACCTCGTCCAACTCAGTCACCAGGTCGGCTTCATTACCTCCAAAGTGCGCCTTGGACTGAGCCTCATTCAGGTTAAATGGACGATAGAGAGCCGATCGGGCCCACGGTTTCCTGCCGGGCACAAAGTCAGTCTCACAACCATCGAGCCATATGTCAGCCAGATGCTGCTGGCCTCAGTCCCCTTCAAAGAAACAATTAAGCACAATTATCGCAACATATAAATGAATTTCATCCATGATTAAAATGTTTGGGGCAGGGGCGCGAGCAGGACGCACAGCCAGGTGGTTGTAATCTTGATGGCGGTCGCAGTTGGGCTTCGCTTAAAGAGGGCAAAAGAAAGAAAAACCTGCCGAGCTGTTTATTCAGGCACTTGTACGTCTGGTCAAGTGCCCCCTCACTGCATGTTCACCCCACCAGCGAAGGCATCTGTCCCTTAATACCACTTTAATGAAGGTCATTCATTTTAATGGAGCCTCATTTTAAACTCCAGTAATTAAAGCTTTTGCGGTGCACTTGACTGGGAGGTTGTTGAGACAGTGTGAGTGCCAGTTCTCCAAATAAACAGTACCCCTGCAAGCCAATGGGCATCTGAACACCATAATGCAGTCCACAGTGGGCCAGCTCACAGTCATGGAACGAGGAGAATGCGGTTCAGCTCGGAGGAGGAATATAAATCTTGTTCGAGAGATGAAAACCACATTTAGTTTAGTGGCAAGAAGGATGACAGGTGTCTCGAGCATGTTCAGAGGATAACAGAATGATCACGTATAATCGGGTTTGAAAGGTTGAGAGCACAAGGAGGAACTGAGGAGTGATACACTGAGATCCCGATGTCAAGTGTTTGTCAGACCGCAACTGAAAACTGCTCTGCCTGCCTGGTGAATGATCAAACTGCATCACGTTCAGTGTAACGGTCTGTGTGCGTTTATGGCATTCAAGAGAGAGACATGAAAATACAGAATCTGTTGAGAAAAACAAAAAGTGTGTGCTGAGGTGAAAGATGAAGACCTATACAGTTCCTCTGTGTCTCCTCTGCACAGTTGGTCAAGGTCTCCTGAAAAACGACCGTACAGTCGTCCTTAAAGCTATAGCACATAGTTTCTCTGGCCCCCCATGAGGAGTATTAGTAATGATAGCAACACTGTCAACGCATCCACATGACGCAAGCCTTCGGTGAATGCGCCACCCCCACCCCTCCTTCATGCAGTTGCTGGTGGCACAACATTTAGCTCGAGTAAATGAAATAGCAATAATTCCTACTCCTAATATGTTACAAAACCCATTGCTAACCTGTTTGAGAGCAGTAAGGCGACATCCCTGTCTGACTGTGTCTTTTTTCAGCGCTCTCCAAAAAGGAAAAACCCCCCAATGGTTATCCGTGTTTGTCTTCGCCGCCGGTCACTTTCTTTTATGGATTTTAGTCCTTCTGCTGAACGTGTTGGTCTATTCTTAGCAATACAATCACTGACTGAAACATTTCGTGGGCGCTTCTTCTGGTTTTCAGTCATGCCTTCACCTGTTGCAGCGGTCCTCCTCGTCTCCAAAGCTGAACGCTGCTGTCGTCCTGTCTCAGCGGTGACGTCAAATGCATCACTGGAGCTGCTGCGCCCGAAAGTCACAGGACTACACCATTTTGTAAACACAGCCACTATGAGAAAAACAGAGAGTTGTGTGAAGCTGATAGGCTTAATTAGCTTTGTATCAACTCATTTGGCAATGGCTTGAATGGAACGGACATTCATTAATATAAAATAGTCGTGCACTATAGCTTTAAATAGATGTGCGTCTGCAGCACCATGCAGCACTCAGGACAGACATGAGGATGATGTGTTTTGATGAAGTGAGTGATGAGGTAAGCTGCTATAGATGGTACTTGTCACTGTCACACTCACACTATAATGAATTCCACCACAGTTAAAAGATACTTTGACATTTATTGTATTAAAATTTCCATCTGCATGCTGGTGTCATATAAACTAAATAATGTATAAAAATGAAAACATGAGATAAAAATCTCTTAGGCTGCGTCTCAGCTAAATTGAAACCAACTTCCCATGCACATGCTTAAATATATCCCTGGATAATTTATGTGTTTACTCCTCAGATTAGAGAGATCCATCTTTCTAGGTGTGTCATCTACCCAGCATGCTTTGCTGCTTCCTGGCGTCAGATGGTATAATGTTGATGTATGATCTGTGAAGAGGAGCCTTGTTTTATCTCCTGCGTGGTGACATGGGACGGTTGTTTTATCTCCTGTGCAGAGGCATGGGATGCTCGTCCCGCTCCCTCGGCTGCCTGCCTGCCTGCTGAGGGCCTGATGAAAGCGCAGGGCCACCTTGTCCAGATGGCTAACATCCATCAGAGGAGCAACATGTCAAACGGCGAGGGCAGAGGAGAGTCATCCGCGGGGCGAAGGAAGGGTACTGTCTCGGTCAAACAGGGTTTAAGCCTAACAAACACCTCAGCAGAGGTCCTGTTGGTAGAGATGTTTGGAAGGCAGCCGTCACTTTTTTACATATTAGCAAGTAGATGTACAATGCTGCAAATCCAACAGGGATTCAGGGTTTGGGCCAGAGAGAGCCATTGCCACAATATGCACTTTAAAACATGATTTTTTGGTTTTATAGTGTTTATAACAGAAGTTAGTTTTCTTTCTCCAAAGAAAACCCAGTAATTATGTCCACTACACCCCCGTCCCATCCCCCTTCCCTCAGTAGTGAGTACTGACTGACACACATTGCTGCGCGAGCAACAACATTATTAATATGTATAAATGCGTACAGCAATGCCAGGTAATTCCACTGATAAATGAAAACAAACGGACACAAAGACATGCAAACGATCAGCCTTATTCTTGCATGTCTGTATTCATCGACTGACACACTCAGCACACTTTGAAGTGGCCTTTGAAGGCTAATGATTGGCATGTTGCCCAGTCTCAATTCTAAATGTGTCCTATTTTTGCTAAGTGACCTCCTCTTTAGCAAATAAAAACAAAATGCAACATCCATTTGGAGGCAATTGCCCAAGCAGTCTGATCAGTACTCGTTTCAATGGGGCCTTTATACAATTCTGCAGTTTATCCTCCAGGCTAAGTGACATTTGAATCTGTGAACATAATTTCTCTCTCTCTCTCTCTCTCTCTCTCTCCCTCTCGCTCTCTCTGTGTTTCCTGATTGCTTCCACACACTCGAAGCAAGTCCAGCTGGAGACTGTAAAAATAGACTTCATGTTTTAAAAATGGGTAGATTAGCCCTTTTAAATTGGCTTCTTTTCATGTTTTTGCATCCCTGTGTGTCCAACCTGGCAAGAGCCGGCAGGTTGAGAACAGAGACTGAGTGTGTGTGTATGTGTGTGTGTTGCATGGGAATGTAGAGGAGTGCAGAGAAACACTAATTGGCAAGAAAGTGGAGAATAAGACCTGTCGCCTGCCAGATGTTTCTGTAAAAGCCGTTAGCGCGGCGCAGGTCTATGGCGAGGTGTCGGAGGCCTACACATGCATCAGAGCGATCCTGGACCGCTCTCCTGCTGGACACCTGGCTTCCTGCCTCCCTGCACAGCTGTGCACCTCCACATGCAACATCATGTTCAGGCTGTTCCATCTTGCTTTTCATGTTCCATGTTGTCAGATCTTGTTTACTGTTAAACAAGAATGCCGTGCAGAATCTCGTTTGTGGTTGAGTCAAACAAAAGACAGCAATAAGTCAGAATGAAAGGTTTATCTTATTCCCAGTTTTATTACATAATGACTATGGAGATCCTGTCTGCGCAATGACTTGTAGATAAACACACTTGGTAAAGGTATTTCTAACCTCACCCACAATGTTTTAGGTTTCCCTTTTCAGTCTTTATTGTGCAGACAGTGCTATAACTATTTTGTGTAGCCGTTCTGGAGCTGGACATTTATTTGCAGCACTTCATAGCCTCTTGCATACAATGTGACTGGAGGGATAAGTTAAGGACAGGGATTACTGATGCTAATTCAGGACTAAACAACAAGTGTTTGGAGCATTTTTTGAGCACAATTTGTGATGCCCACCTTTTCGTTTTTCAACAGTCTGTCATTTTTCTATGGCACATTATGAAACCTATTACTCTTCACTCATCACTTTTAGGGCGACAGACGGAGAGACTGGAGGGAGAGGCTTAAAGTGAACCTCAAGCAAAACCCATCTGGGAGGCTTAATTACAAGTAAGCTCTGTTTAATAAGCACTGGATCATATATCGCAGTTCAGCATGTAGAGGAGGAGAGAGGAACCTCCAGAGGCTCAGGAATGTCAGTGTTTGTGTTTGAATGTACATGGTCGCATGCCAGCACTGAGGAGCTGTTTCAGACTGGCACTGTAATCGACTCTGGCTGGGGGAAATTTGGCTATGGAAAGTGAATGAGTAAGTCTCTCCCTTCCCTCAATGACTGCTGATGAGGTGCTCTTGGGCAAGGCACTTAACCTTCGCCTTTCCAACACAGCACCCAGGATTGTGTGGAATTATGTGAAAGAGAAAGCAGATTGTTGCTACAAAAGATACATTAATTCAACTTTGCCTGGATAAATACATTTTTAGAACAAGAGTCTACATCCATGCTGACTGCTCTGTAAGGCTGCACAGGCACAGCAGTGCTTTTAGCTAAATGCTCATATCAGCATGCTAACATGCTCACAGTGACAATGGCTCATGTTTAGCAGGTATACGGCTGCGTTTAGCCATGTGCTAAAAAATGAAGCCATTGTGGATGTGCCTAAGACTGCAGTTCCTTGAATGGCCTTTTGAGGCTGGCTGCAAAAGGGAGTCAATAGCTTGGTTAGCAAGGTGCAACTGAATGCTGAACAAGGCATTTATAGGTGACCAAAATGTCCCAGTTATGTTCATGAACTGAAAACACACTGTAAAAGTGTCACAGTTCTAAGATGAAAACATGGACACCCCAAAACAAGTTCATGACTATTTAAATGTACACATTGCCATGGATGGGCATTGCTAAGCTTCTGTCCCGATTAACAGGTCGCTGTGGTAGCGACTTGTCAATCACCAAGTCACAAGGTAGCAAGCCGTAAAGCATACCCTGCTTTATTGTCTATTTTACTCTAAATGGGACCCTGATTTACAAAATGAACATGATGCTAGATCGAGCAGACTTGAATCTAGCTATTGAGACCATAAACTCACTATGAAAATGTTAAATATTAAATGTTTAAGGTGCTTCCGCATTGGCTTCACTTTTTAGAACCGGAAGTTAAAAAATGCAGCTGGACCAATAATATTTGTGCACATTCCTGGTACTGTTAACCTCACCACTGCGCAAAAGATAAATTAATTTGCAATGCAGTAACTTTCCAGAATTGCTAAATCCAGAGTATTATAAACCTTTGCCCAGTACCGTAATACCGTAAACCTTTAAACTCATAGATCTGTAACTTAAATTGTTTGTCTTGCTTATCTTATCTTACATATGCTGTTAGTTTATGCTACCAAACCGTCTTTGTTTTCAAGAAAAATCTAAATAGTCATAAAATCTGACTACACAGATATGGTTCTTGTGATTGTAATTGCTGCGATGACATCATCGCCGCGGTGGTTTAGCAGTGCACACGGCTGCACGGGAATGTTTTGAGTCTCTCCTCCTAACAAACACACCCCTGCTGACAATTGCAGACTTTACGAAGGGTCACATTACTCAGAAAATAGCGAGAGAAAGCCCGTCTACCACCACCAGCATGATTTTATAGCACAACATTCAAGCATCTAATCTAGCACGCAGATTAAACCACTGAAACAAAAATGAGGGCTGAAATGCAGCGTAACACACACTGATGGGAATTACCCAGAAAAACAAAAGCATGGAGGTTTTGTAAACTTTGGTGGATGTGATGTGTGACCAGATGAGAGACTCATCTGTTTTGTCAGATGACATCACCCCCATCCTGTCTCATCTGATTCAGTAATGAGACAGCACGCCACTTCCACGCTGTAGGCTTCATCTTCTTTCAGAGACAACCATTACTGCTCTACAAGGGTACTGAATGGTCATTCATTCATTCAGGCTCTACTGCATGGCTGCCAAGCTCCTAAGGGAGGAAAGTCTTGGCCTTCTTTAAAAAAAGAAGAAAAAAAAGAACAACCACCTGGTCTATGGCAGCATGGATCTCAGGAGAATTCCTCAGATAATCAAACTTCATGTACCACACACAGACCAGATGCTTATTACATCAACCAAACTATCGCACTCCCTTGATTTTATCCCACATGCAGCAGACACACAAAGAGATTGTCATTGTTGCGCATACAAAACAAATATGTATTTTAATTACCATTGATGTTTTTAGCCATGGGAATCTGTTGATCACCAAAATAGCTACAGAACTACTGAAATACCCATCAGCCTTAGCTGTACCTTTTGTTAAGTGCTATTGTTAGCATCCTAACACTAAACTAAGATGGGTAATCTTGATCTGCTTAACATTATGTTAGCATTGTTATTGTGAGCTTGTCAGCATTGATTTAGCTCAAAGCACCGCTGCCTAATGATGCCTATGATTCAAACTGTAATTATGAGCAGCCAAGTCCAAAAAAATAATCGGATTCAGAGATATCAATAAATTCTGACAGCAACAATATATCTCATTGGGTAAAAAGAACTACATTAGTGTCAACAAACCTGTGGCAAAATGGCTGCTCGCCACCATCACTGGCTGCTGCATCTAAATAAAATACAATACTATCACTAATGCAGTCTTCAGCTAATTTAAAAGAAGCTATGCACTACAAGTACAGTATATCTGGTTTCACTTGTGAACAAACTGTCAGGTTGTTTGACTGAACTAACAAATGGAAGAATAATGACCTGATTGGCATTGAATTTGGTGTGCTCATTCAGGGCCCAATGTAAGAAGCTTGTTGATTTAGGTGACACTGATGTTTCCTGTGGTAGCATAATCAGCCCAAACTAGGCTACTCTTGCATAAATATCCAATAATAGCTGTGAAAGGCTAACTATTTGGCCTTGGTCTGCACTCTTACTGAGTGCTTTCTCGTTAACACCTTTATCTCAAAGCTATTTCAGCTTTACGTCACCAGTGTCTCTGATTATCGGTCATAATTCAGAATTATCGCTTTGTTGTCCGCGGGTCAATTCAGTCTGCTGGCACTTCAATTAGTGGGATGTTCTGCTGAAGTTCTGTTGAAGGAGAGATGAAGGATTTCTGACTTGACTAATAGCCTGAGCTCTAATCTGGGGTGTTGATTGACGCTGTCTTCAATGGCGGTGTTTACACAAGGTCCCGCCGTTAGCGTCTGTCATCCAGTCACCTCTCATACATGTCATGAGGTGCCCTGTGTCCCTGCTGTCTGGCCCGGAGTCAGAGTACGATACACAAACACAACTCCTGTCGTCGCTAACTAAACTTCCACGTGCTCTTAACGTTAAAGGCAATAACATTGTGTACGTACTTGAAATTCTTTTTCTAGTTTGTGTCTAATGTACCGGCCGGCCCTCTGCTTTACATTAGGCTATCGCTGCTCCTGTCTGCACTTAGTCGACATAGTTAAAGACAGGTGGGCTTGTGTTCCTCCGTTTCGAAAAAGCACTCTTGACAGTATCAATAACCTTAAGCATTTTACTTCCTTAATGATAAAAAAAAACAAAACTTAATTTGGTTTCTGTTTTATAATTATATTTTATTGGGCCTTTGTTGAGTGCCACGTTATGTTACTCTCTTTGTTTTTATCACCTAAAACCAGAAAAGGAACTGTCTGGAGGTCATATTTAAAGCAACACTATGTAACTTTTCCCACTTCTGTCCCCCTACAGGTTGGAAGTGGAATTGTCCATTACGTTACGTTGTCCAGTTCATTCAAACTTCAGATCCGCTACCCGATCTGGCTAACTTGCATAATGTAATGTAATGGACAAGTCCACTTCCAACCTGTAGGGGGACCGAAGCGGGAAAAGTTACATAGTGTTGCTTTAAGATGTCAACTAAGAAAACGTAACTACAAACCCAACATAAAGTTTCTCAAATTTTTTTTTGTTACCTCATTTGTTTTCTACCTGCTTTCTACACACGCTCATCTAGACCAACATGTGTAAATCAAATGATTTCCTAATTTTAATCTCAACTCTCACATGACCATAACATAAAGTTGTTACTGCACTCAGATTCAACTATTAGTTGAACTATTCAACTATAGTTTTGGGGACCTGCATTGCTAGGACACGGGCTGTCAACTTTGTGGTGCGCTAGTGACTGGAGAATGTCAGACTTAAAAAAAAAAAAATATATATATTTTTATATATGGACTTTATATAAAGTCTATATATAGACTTTATATCCTACGAACGTTGATACAATTTTTTTTTTTTCTCCACAGTGTTAGCTAACAATCGTTAGCAATTTAAGACATCAGTCAGGTTACAACATTCAACATTTGGGAAGACCCATGCTGATAAGTTTATAGTACACTCACAGGAAGCTTGTTAGGGTTACTGAAAGGAGGAGGTCTAGCTAGTGTTGTTCTCGCATTGCCAGACCTTCCTCCACAGCGCTGCGGAGGAGGGTCTGGCTAGTCCCCACAGCATTCCTGGATGGGAGAGAAATATGCTCTGGTTTATTGGCATTTCTTTTAACCAATCACAATCATCTTGGGCGGTGCTAAGCGCCGGACGGAGCCACGGTGCCTCTGCAAAATAGCCTCTGGAAGGAACTTGTTTTGGTGGAACGTGTACGTTCAAAAGTAGTTTTAGTCGCGCAACATAAAACTCAGATTGGACAGATAGTCTAGCTAGCTGTCTGGATTTACCCTGCAGAGATCTGAGGAGCAGTTAACCATAGTCCTCACAAATCCACCGGAGTTTAGAACGCCAACACAAAGAAAGAGGAATGAGAGGCACATCCGGCATTTAACCAAATAAGTACACAAGTCAAAAGAAACACCAAGGATACATATATACAATATATATATATATATATATATATATATATATATATATATATATATATATTGTTACGGGGAGTGACAGAACGTACCCAAATGCACAACCAGAGGTGTCAAAAGTATTCATATTCATTACTCTAGTAGAAGTATAGATACTAGGGTTTGAAAAGACTTTTGTAGAAGTTGAAGTATCAACTCAAGCTTTTTACTTAAAGGGATACTTCACCGATTTAGCATTCAGCTTTGTATCAGTAGAAACCTGATAGTATTTCTGAATGACCGTGCCTCCCTCCCTCATGTCCCCCTGAGACGAGAGATTTCTGCATTTGGGGCCTGGAAAAAAATCTTCCGATGACGTAAAATGACGATTTTTGCGTCATTGGAAGATTTTTGGGCCAGAGGCAAGGACTACAGCTACAGCCAGTAGTAGGATCTACTTCCGTATGTTTTCAACACGCCCACAGGGGGTTGGACTGCCAAGTCTGGCCGAGGTATTCCGAATGAAAACAACGTCAGCCATCTTGAAGCTTCGCTAAACAGGCTTTCGGTTTTCAGCAGAAAACATTTACAACAATTATCTGCATTCAAACTACCGGACGTGTGTACCACCGGGATACATCGGTACAGATCGGAGAATATGGAGGAAACGTTATTACAGACGCAATACTCGGCACACTACGCCGAAGCCGCGCCGCACGGAGACCAGCGGTGTCGCTCAATGCCGCTAGCGGGCTAGGGGACATCCTCATCGGCTAGGTGGAAAGCTAACGCTAGCTGTCCACCTGTCCCAGCCATCCTGCTTGCAAGTGTCTGCTCATTAAACAACAAGCTGGACTACATCCTCCTTCAACGAAAATCCCAACGTGAGTTCAGTGACTGCTGTGTTTTGTTGTTGTTGGAAACATGCCTGAACAACAGTGTACCGGAACCGGGACTATCCAGCTACCAGGCTGCCTCGCCCGCGTGGAGGTGGGCTGTGTTAAACGGACTGGTGTAGAAATAAAATCCAACTAGCTACTGGTAACTGCTGGTGGAGCTTGTGACTGTTAAATGCCGACCATTCGACATTCCACGCTAATTCACGGCTGTGTTTATACTCTGTGTTTAGCTACACCAATGCTAGTATGCGTTAGCTGAACTTTACAGATCCTGCTTGCAAGTGTCCGCTCATTTAGACCACAAACTGGACTACATCCAACTTCAACGACACTCCCAACGTGAGTTCTGAGACTGCCGTGTTTTTGTTGTTGTGGAAACCTGCCTGAATAGTGTACCGGACTGTCCAGCTACCAGGCCTGCTAGCCCTCCGAGCTAGAGATGCTCTGTCGCCGGGTAAAAGAGGTGGGCTGTGTTAACACCGAGTGGCGCAGAAATGTGGTGATTTGTATCCATTTAACTGCTAACTGCTGGTGGAGTTTGTGACTGTTAAATGCCGACCATTCTACATTACACGCTAATTCACGGCTGTGTTTATGCTCCGGTGTTTACAGCCCACGCTAATGCTAGTATGCGTTAGCTGAATTTACGGAGCCTATAAAGTGTGTGTACTAAATGTAGCCTGTTTCGTATGTCGTTTTTTATATAATGTCGTTTTTATATATGTTAAATGTGTAACACCTTGAGTCACGATGAAACGTTGTTTCATGTATATGGTTGAAATGACAATAAAACACGCTTGAGTTGAGTTGAATGCCTCTGTCGGTCTGTCAAGCGGTAGGCGTGGCTTGGGAGTGGACTCAAAGCAACGAAGCAGGTGCATTCTGGGATTTGGTGTTTTTCATCCATATAAGACCAAAACACATTTTCTGGCTTTTTCGGCCTAGAAGGCACCAATTTAAATTTTTTTTTCACATTTCTACTACATAAGTGACCCAATTTAAAGATATATTCAGCTTTCCAGCGGTGAAATATTCCTTTAAGTAAAAGTGTAAAAGTACTGGTTTCAAAATTATTTAAATTATAAAAGTAAAAGTAATGTAAGGCAGATATCTTCGAAAGGGGGTCCTCAGAGTCATTGCAGGGGTGCCTCCAAATTATTGTAAATGTTTGAGTCTTTAAAAAAAAATTAAAAATTAAAATGCCTTAACATAATTCCAACATATTTTTAGCAAATATAAATTCCCACTGATGATAGGCTTACTGGCCTATAGGTAAGGTAATCACTAAGATATCAGCCCACATATACAGTTAATCCTAGATTTACTGTGCCACATATGTAACATTAAAATATGATTTATAAAATCATGCCAACAATTAATATTTTAATAGCTTATGAAAAAAGGGTATGTAAGAAGGCTTTAGGTTGCCCTTACAGTTATTGTAGGCCCAGTTTAATATGCAACTTAATTTCATACAATATGTAGTAGGGGGCAGTAGCTAACGGTAGGCTAACGTTAGCTGCTGCCAACTGTAGTGTTAACTAGCGTCCTGTGCGGCGATGTTTCAGTTCCCTCTAACGTCCGTTTTCGGAGCATCAGAGAGAAGCGCAGTCATTAAAGTGGCACCTAAATAAGGCACCGAAATCCACGTTGCTATTCGGTCCGGTAGACAACGGTCGTTAAAGCACCGGTGGCGTATTAGCACCGGGTTTGTGCAGGTGTGATGGATCACGTACAAACCAATAGGGTGTTGGAATAGCTATGTTATATGTTTATACTTCTCATCCAACCACAAATCACATTCACTCTCTCCGGGCGATTTGGATAGGTTTTTTTTGTGTGTTTTTTTGAACGATGACGAGCCGGAATGAAAACAAGCCGAACTGAAATATGAGTAACAAGGCTATTTTTAAAATGTAAGGAGTAGAAAGTACAGATAATTGCGTGAAAATGTAAAGAGTAGAAGTAAAAAGTCTGCTGTAAAATAAATACTCCAGTAAAGTATAGATACCCAAAATTTCAACTTAAGTAAGGTAACAAAGTATTTGTACTTCGTTACTTGACACCTCTGCACACAACTCAGTTCAAACAAAAGGTTTTATTGGGAATGAAGGAAGAAGGTAAGGGAAAGGGGCTGTGAGGAGATGGACGCCAAGGAGCAGGATACAGGCACAGGCTGGGCTGGGAGCAGCTTGGAAGCTCAGGGAGAACGGGGAGACAACAGGCGAGGAGCTTGAGGAAGGGCGCGGGAAGCCGGCGTAGAGCAGGGAGCTGCGAGGAGGGGACTGGAGGATGAGGCCAGCTGACTGGAGACAGAGGGATGGAGGTAATGATTGCAGGGAGAGAACACAGAGAAAGGGATTAGGACAGAGAAACGGATAATACAGGAACGCAATAGTGATCGTGAGGAGCTTGGAGCTTGCGTCACCTTGAAGGCTGAAACAACGATCAAGCGAAGATTGTGAGTGGATCGGGGGTTTAAATACTGTGCTTGATTGTAGTTGATGACCGGCAGGTGTGTACGGCGGGAGGAGTGATGGTGAGATGGCGAGCAGGTGTGCGCAATCAACTGGCTGGCGTAGGCAGGAGGGGAGGGGGGGAAACAGAGAGACACAGAGAGGCAGGGCCGACACAGAGACTGACCGGAGAGCATAACAGAAAATAGCAAGTAGAAAAACAACACAGATACACACAGCCAAGAGGGCATAACAGAAATGACCAACAAAACAGAAACTCAAAGCCAGCCGAACCCCAACCATCACATATATAGGCTATGCTGATTTCCTCAGGTATCAGTTAAACTTTAATGTTAGGTATTGCTCTTGTATTTAGTAAATAAATAACAAAAAATAACTACGTAGCCTATTTGTTTTACAGTCGTTAGTTAATATGACAGCTGTACATTTCTAGCTTGATTTGTTGGCATGTAGGCCTATATTTTAGAAAGAAAAATCGAAATCCAATTACATATGGTTTGTATTTCACATTGACTGAGGAAAATGTACACTATAGGCCTACATATTGTCACTCTGAATGACACCTGTGTTGCTCTTTATTAAGGTGAACTCATGAATATAATATACAGTCAGAACCATTTGCCTTCACAGTAAGCAGCTATTTTAAAAACACTTCCTTCATTTGTCATTCCAAATCAATGTCTCAGTCTCTCATCTCTGTGGGGATACTGATGCGGTGTGTGGGGTCTGAGCAGTGTAATGAACTATATATTACAGTCCAGTAATTACACACTAGGAAGTGCTCCCTGCAACCCTCAGGATACATCCCTATGCCTTTCTGACGACATGGGAATTTCCCATTCCTGTACTTTGCCTGCTATTTAAGGTGTTCAGACAAGCTCCCAGAAGCCTTTGCCTCAACTTTGCTTGTGTATTGTTCAAGCAAGGTTGTGGTTCTGCTTAAGGTCTTTGATGAATAACCGGAGCCCCCGAGAGACAATGTCTGGTGCTTTTTACTTCAGTCATCAAAGATTTTGTGCCCCAGAACCAGGAGATGAACATTATGATTGTTTAATTGTGATACAGGAATGTACACGGGGAACAGCAGCCTTTCAAAGAGGAAGACTTTAAACTGGGTTGGCAGGGATCAAACAAACCGAACCGGAGTGACGATAGGGGGAATAGATTGAGTTTCGTGCAGAAATAATTTAACACTTCTGGAACATTTCACGTCAAACACATGGCCTGGGTTGCTCTCCTCCAGGGGAGAGTTTTCTTTCACTGCCCTGTACCTGCGCTCAGAGCTCTGCCATCACAGTTTCCCTACTTCCACCAACGTCACCGCAAGTTCAGTTCACCAGTGGGCACCACTAAATGCCTAAGTGCACCGCATATGCTTTGTGGGAATACATTTAGGTGTAATGCACTTGATTCAGTGCTGGCAGGAAATCCAGAAAGTCCCAGCTTTTTCCATGCTGGGGACCACAGCTGTGTTGAACCTCACAGACATGACATCACGCGACAGATGGTTGCATGTAACAGGCAACCCTTGATGACAGTATTTCATCTCAGCCATCACTTTAAGGGGCTTTCACATTACCTGAGCTTTGGCTTACTTCAACTCAATTACTTGAAATGAAGCTCTGGGCACGAGTGACTGAACACAAGAGGGCTGTGTTTGAAGCATTTCAGACATGTTTGAATAGAGTGGAGTGCTCTTCCACTGTAATGCAGACAAAAGGTGAGACTTGCCATAGGTTACATGATTTCCAAGTTATAGCCTTTGCAAAGGTTTTGGTTAGGACATTTTACCGTTAGACAATTATGTCATTACCATCAGCATTTTCCATGTCTGCTCTCTTATCACAGCCTGATCAGTGTGATGATTCACAACATCTAACTGCTTTTACAAGCACATGAAAGACAACTGCCATTCATATTCCCTTTAACCACTTTGGTGCAGTAATTTACCATAGTACAATATTTAACAACACTAAAACCTATTTCAGGCATGGGTTTATAGACTGTTAAAAAAAATAATGGATGTAGCATCAGTGATGTCACCTACTGGCTTGTAGACTGAAACCAGGAGTATGCATTTTTGCATCTTTTTTTTTTTTTTTACAAAATTTGGACAAAAAGGCAAAGCAGAGGGGATGGGGAGGATGCAGGGCTAATAACCATGTCGTTTATGGATTTACTGGCACTTTGCTAAGCTAAGCTCTAAAAATGGAAATGTCCCGATTTTGAGTCGACTGCCACAAGTCATCTGCAGAGTTTTTCTGGTGGGTAAACTGTGACCCCTGGCCACTGGCGCCGTTCATCTGCATGTACAGCAGTGCACAGAGTCGGTTGAAAATCGGTAAACTTTCTTTTCTTTACCAGCAAACACTAGCGCTAATGCTAGAGACAAAATGCTCATACGGCACACAAGAATGTAATGATGTTAGCAAAGAAGAAGACAAACATATTTTGCTGTAAAAGTCCTAATTAATGACTACTCTGAGCCTGAGTGACATGAACATGTGGAACATGAATATCTGTGCAAAATGTCCGATAGTTCTTAAGATATTTCATCCTGGACCAAAGTGGTGGACTGACAGACAAACTGAAATATCAGTCCCCAGAGCCATGGCTAAAAATATAGGTATACAAAATATTGGAAAATGCTTTTGAAAAGAAGAAAAAAAGTAATTGGGATTAAATGCTTCTTTGGAAATGGTTAAGATCCCACTTTGTAGAAATACTCCAAAGTAATAGCTTTTATTTATACAGATATTGGAAGACGATGAAATGGAGTACAGTTGGCAATACGTAATCCCACTGGAAAACATTTCAAAGTCATTCCAAAGAGAAAAACAGATTGAATGAGTGGGCGAGAGACGAAAATAAAGAGACAGAAAGAATAAACTGACTTTTGGGATTATGTTTTGATGAGTGTAATTATTAACCAAAGCAATTGCATTTTTGGCTAATTAGTTTAGTTTTTCCACTGAAAATACTTTAAATATTGTAATGTCCTCTGTGTTTTCACTATACTGTAATCTGCTTTCAAACTTGGCTGTGTACTTCTTTTTAAGAGGACATTATTAAATATGTTTGCTTCAGTGTAAAAGGTTGAAACCTGATGATACCATATCCTTTCTTTTCCATATCCCTTCCTCTCTCTGCTCACTGTGAGTTATAGTCAAACTCAGCCGTCCCTTCATCTCGTCTTCCACCACTAACGTTCCTTTGGAGAGTCGCCCTCTCAGCCGTGAAAATCATTCCTGTGTTTAGACACAGCCCTGTAACATGGGCTTTTAGCACCGTGAGACCACTGAAGCGTTATCGACTATCCAACGTGGTCTCGCAGCTACACAACACACAGACACCAACGGCAAAGTTAGACCCAATTCTTATTCGAAAAGAAACAAAAAAATCAACAGAGATTTGTAAAATAAAGCTGAGATTAAATGCAAAGCCTTTATGGCAAAATTCTGGAGAGCACATTATGTCTTCATGAGTCCCTGGAGGACAAGGGATGAGGGACGTGTTACAGTGCATTGGCCAATCCGTCACGTAATGGGTCATGGTCCAAAATACCTCTTTTGAACACTGATCTCCTGTATAAAACTCCAGAAAGCCTCCAGACGGGAACCAAAAGTGACAAAGTGTTCCTGTTTGAGTAAGCGAGTGTGTGCCTGTGTCTTTCTGTCTGTGTGAGTCAGTGAGCGTCTCCAGGCTTTACAGTAGATAAGAAAGGGCAGCGAGAGGCACGGGGGTATCCATTACTCACTGGATACCTATAGAGAGCAGAAGAGGCAGCACCTGAATCCGGTTTAATGGTGGAAATGGATGCACAGTCTCCCCGCAGAGTAATCCCCTTTATGGCCAACGCTCACCTGTGATATATGGAAAGAAGACAGATGCCAGCAAGGTTCGGCAGTGGGACGCAGAGGTGATTGGACAGACTCTTCTGGGTGATGCGGAGGCCCAGTGCAGCTTTGAACTCATGCCATAGTCCAGGGTCATGCTGGGGGTGATTGAGTGCTGCTGTGCTCCCATAGGAGAGAAAAAGAATAAGAACTTATTTTTAGTGAGCCAACTGGAAGAAGATGATCTTAATGGCCATACTTTAAGCCAAGTTTGTTACAGTGCACTCGGAATTCAGCTTCGGCTTTAAAAAAAAAAAAATGAAAGTGTCACGAGTTACGGAAAAGACGCCAAGCGCACTAACAGTATAATGTGAAGTTTTATCAGTCAGTGCTTGAAGTACAGGTAGAATAATAAAAAAAACTGCCTCTCTGTCTAGCACCTCCCATCAGGCGAGCATGGGCATGCACCAAGGTTATAATCGTTAACGAAAACAAACAAAATAACTAAAACTAGGTGGGAAAAAACATTGTCGTTAACTAAAATAAAAATAAAAACGAGGCATTACAAAAAAACAATAACTAACTAAAACTGTAATGTCTGTTTGCAAAACTAACTCAAATAAAATAAAATGATCAAGTAAATGTCCTTAAAAAATCCCACAAATTTTAAAGTACATTTGAGAAGCGCACACAAGGAGGCTAACCTAGCTTACCTTAACAAGGTGAAGGAGAATGAAAAGCCCCCTTTCCCCGAAACAGAAGCTAACCCCGGTACAGGGCATGGATGTATGGGTACAGGGCATGGATGTATGAGCTTATTTTATTTGATTATTGATTGATGATGCGCCAGTGTTAGCCACTTGGCTAATTTTCAACTGTAGTCCTAGTTACCTAGCACGCATGTCTTTATGGTGGGAAGAAACCGGAGCACCCGGAGGAAACCCACGCAAGCAAAGGGAGAACATGCAAACTCCACACAGAAAGGCCCGGGACAACCTGGATTCGAACCTTCTTGCTGTGAGGCAGAAGGGCTAACCACTGAGCCACCGTGCTGCCCATGGGTACAGGGCCAGACAGCATGACGGAGACAACCTTAGGACAGAGAACACTACAGGTGGGCTTTCATAGCTGCTGGTTAGTAAATACGCAGGAACACCACAAGCGGGAGGAAGCATGGGTTAATATGTGTATTGATACTGGGATGTCTAGCTACACAACCGTGTGAGTCAACTGACTTAAAAAAGTTCAACACTTTAATCAAACCAAAGTTCAAAGCACCTGTTCATGTCTGTCTTCTTTAGTCTATTGGCTATTTAGGTTTTTTCCTGGCACACGTCACACATTTTGCACATACTGCCCGCTCGAGGCTCTCGGCATCTCGTTTCCTCAAACAATCTCCTGAATGAATCTCTCCTACACACCTGCAAATCTGGGTTATCGGCGTCACACAAACACGCCTCATGATTTCATGTGTCAGCACTTTCCCTATCAAAAGGCTACTTAAAGGCTCTGACACACCAAGCAGAAAAGGCAGTCGGACTGACTGCCTCCCTGAGTTGGTCAAAAAAGTGCCTCGGAACACACCGAAGCGACACCAACTTGAGTGTACGTTCTGTGCGTGCGCGAGACGTAATACGTCTCCATAACAGCAGGTGGCGCTAATCTGTATTGTCGCCCAAAAAAGTTAAACTGGCAGCTGATTGGACGAACGCGTTTCTAAAAACATTTTATGCGAGAAATAGGCCGTGCAGTTGCTGAATCTGTCTTCATTTCAGATCGACAAAGGTCAGTTTGAAAGATTTTCGTCAGATTTTGAGAAACTCTAGTCACGTTCATCCTGCTCATCTTTCCGGGTCAGCGCTCCACCAATCAGATTGGTCATCGCCTTCCAATTCAACATGTCAAATCGGCCCAAATGAAGGCCGACGGTTCCTCTGACGACGGCACGGAACACACCGAACAGACTCGAGTCACCGACCTCGCCAGACTGTACGACGGCTGATTATCGGGTTGGTGTGTTTAAAGACCTGTTGTTACACTGTGGGAGAGGAAACGGAACCATGACAGGCTAAAGGCTAACCCCAGCAGACTAGCTGTCCCGACTGTTTTCACAGAAAATGTCCACTCCCTGGACAATAAACTGGACCTCTTTATTTTATACAATTTCGTTCCTGTATGTACTGTATATACATGGATGACAAAAAATGCTCTTATATAATAGTTTACCCATGAATTAGCTGCAGCTCTAAGTTGTTGGCTATGGCGAACAGGCATCTGCATTGTCAGAAGAGCCAATAGGAACGCTCTCTATCTGAAATGACCTGTGATTGGACAAAGTCTCCTGTGACGGCTAGATTTACTACAGCCTAAAAACAGCCAAGGAAGTGATTCAGACGTTTAGTTTTTTTCTCAGACCACTGGAATTACAATATTCTGAAAGACTATTTGTAGTCTGGAATTTTTGCCCAACAACGACAAAAATAAACTGCCTCCCCCAGCTTTACCTTTATTTTTAAGTATTACATTTATAATTTCTACATTGAATAAAAGATACTAAGAAATATTTCTGTTCTAACAATAACAAACGCACAATACTACTAAGGCTGCAAGGCATTGGTTTTTTTAAACCGAAGTATTACAAATGAAAGATGTGATGATAGCGCTTGATTAAAGTGCTTGTGAGTAAAAGTGTGCAAGAAAAAGTTCACCACCAACAACCATGAAATGTAGAAGTGCTCATTGTGTACCAGCGAGTCCCGGCCCACTTCAAGCAATGATTCAAGTATTACTACGGGAAGTACTGGAGAAGCAGTCCAAAACAACAAGGATAATGAACGTCACAATGCTTTTGGTTTTTGAATAATCTACAATTTTTGGCCCTCGAGAGTGTCACACCTTTTCTTTATCTTAATTAACACAGAAATGAATAAAACCGAGCCGCCTGCAATTGTTTACTTCCACGTGTTTTTCAGTGTTTAAGCTTTTCCGATCATATTATCTCATAAAAAACTTATAACAAGTGAGTGCAAAGTTGCTTGCCTTTATACTTTTTATATATTGATAGACTACTATAGGATTGCAATAAAAGAAACAAAGTTAATATCCAAAGCAACTGGCAAAGGTCCTGCAGGCTGATTCATACTGTGTAAAATGAAAGCCCATATTCACAGTCTGTGTTGGGTGTGTGTGTGTGTGTGTGTGTGTGTGTGTGTGTGTGTGTGTGTGTGGTGACACATGAGCCTTTTTAATAATTGATATGTTTATGCCATAGCTGCTCTGCATTTGCATCATGAAAAGACTAAAACCTAATATTGAAGAATTGCTCTGAGGATGTGATCATGTTGAGAATAAAACACACACACACACACGCACACACACACACGCACACACACACACACACACACACACACACACAGACACACACACACACACAGGCCTAGTTGTTGTTAGTGGTTATGATCTGTCACAGGGCCTCCTCTTTCACACTGGAGCGTAGGGGGAGTCAGAGCACAGAGGACTCAACTACCAAGGCTTTGTTATTGCTTTATTGCTTCCTCCCAAAGAAAAGGAGCACAAAGGACTGTAGAGCCACCCCCTCCCCAACCTCCCCTCAGCCCCCCCACAGACCCCCTCCTGCTGAGAAGAACAGGCCTGCGGTGGGCAGGAGGCCTCCTCCTTTTTGAAGGCCGGCCTCTGAATAGTTGGCTGCGGTCATCGTTATCCTCCCAATTAACACTCGTTTGTCTCCAGTGAATTCAATTAGAGGCATATTCATGAGTGACCAGCAGGGGAGGCGTGCGTGTGGGAGGGCGGGTCACTTCTCTACACCACATCAGAGCACTGAAGGTCAGCTCTTGTTCTGCCAAGACATCCATACATATGCGAGGTAGCCCCTTTTCTCTGTAGAAAACAGAGCAGTGAGGAGCAAAGGATCCTTCAGGGTTCATGATGAATATAGATTAAAGAATGGAATTACAGAACATGAAAATAAGCCAAAAAGAAAGAGCAGGCAAAATTTGTACTATGATGATTTACTGATTTTCAGGGCAAAAGACGTCAAGACATCTATGAGAAAAATGGGATTGTGTTTGAAAAATTTGCAAAAGTTGTACTACAGTGGTTACAAAAAACTGTTGTTTCAACATCATTTTAAGTACTCAGCGCTGCCTGATTTGAACAATGCAAAAAAAACATGCCGTTTTTGATATACAGTTTGTATATGAGGCTTCCCCGTTTTAATAACGAATAGATTACCACCTCCTGCTGGCATAGAGAGTTATTTCCTCTCATGCAGGCGCAGAACTTACGTAATCAAGGGTGTAACTTTAGGGTTCAACATTGGGGGAGGTTTGAGATCTCCACTTTTGAGCAAAGGTGAAATTTTTAGCGTTCATTTTCTGTATTCTGGTGAATTTGTCGGCAACAATTTGTGCCTTTTCTGCATCAATTTCTGGTCTTTCAATGTCTTTATTTATGTAAAGGAAATTATAATAGGTTTTTGGGGTGGGTTGCACTGGCTAGTTTTGACTATTGGGGGGGGGGTTGTAACCCCCCCATCCCCCCTATAAATTGTGCCTATGTACGTACTGGTTAGCAGTCGACTGTAGTTTTGTGCGGTGTGTATACAATAAGTGCAACTTTTTGGCCAAGAAACAGGTGATGTGTGGTGGCGCCACTTTTGGCCTTCGTCGTCACTAGTTCCTTGCCGCGTGTGTCAGCACCTTTACATGCTGATTAAAAGGCATAATGTTTACCATGGTGACAATTTAAGTTTAGGGTGTTAGCATGCTAACATTTACTTATTAGAAGCACTGAACACAAAGTACAGCTGAGGCTGATGGAAATGTCATTAATTTTACAGGTGTTTGGTCCTAAACCAAATATTACAGAACTGATGTAATATAGCACTGTTTGGATACTAGATAGATCATCAAAGTCATTAGGATCATCTTCTGGGGATCATGAATGTCTGTATAAAAAAATAAAAAATAAAAATTCACTTTTCAGCCAAATTTAGTGATGTTACTGACCGTGGTGTAATATGACAGCGCAGTAGAAAATGTTCCCCACCGAGTTCAGATTTCAGTCTGGTGTCTCTGCCCTCGCTGTCGCTGCGTAATGCTGTCCTCGCATGCAACGCAGACAGGATGTGTCAACAGATAAAGCCAAATGAAAGACATGTGTCCGGTAGTCTGGAGCAGCTTCTCTGTGGTCAGCATCATGTCAGCACGGGGACACGCTGATCGCACCAGCAGCTTCAACTCTAGACCCCCGTCTCCACAGGGAGAAGAAGAGGGCATTTCTGAGTGATGAAGCAGAATGAGTGAAGTGCTTATCCTCTGCGTGTCTGACACTGGGGGCCACGGGGAAATCAGATAAGATGTCACTGAGGTTACGCGTTTTCATTGAGAGGCCTGGGCTGCTGCTGCTCTACAGGAACCACGAGATGGGATCCAGTTATGAGTTTTCGCCCTCCGTCTCGGCTTGAAACTTCATTTCAGATGGCTAACTTGAATTAAAACACGCAGTCAGTCAGCGCCATGTTTTTGTGAGTTTGACCACCAAGACCTCTTCAACCATATTTCTTTGTTTATGTGTGTGACATGCCTTCTGTAAGGTTATGTCTTAATTAACCGAGAGTTCCTTCCCTCCTTCCTAAAGATGCAATAACTGAGTTTCTGGCCACTTGGGAACAGTAACAAAAAGCTGTGAACACAACACTGACATTGCAAACTTGAACCTACTTACACATCCAGCAGAGCTGGAGCAACATTAGTATTCATTTGGAGTTGTATTCTGGTAAATATATTCACCTTTTAGCTTTGTTTTGGTCTCCACCAACTCCTGGGGGAAATATCTGACCAGCTAGTTGCTAACTTTCTCTATCTGCTGTTTGGTGCTCGGCAGGTAACACACAGTGGGGGGGGGGGGTTTAAAGCTTTAGCTCTGAAAACAGCTGCCTGCTGCTTAAAAACACACTGATGAGAGCGGTTAAAAATAGTAAAATTGCGAGCCAGAAAACCCAAACAATGAGCTAAAAAAAAAGCTTTTAAGCTCTGGAGAGTTCAGAGAAACTGCAGAATCCAGTAATAATTCTCTGTAGTTTCATTACTACAACACCTTTCACATAGCCTACACATATTCATTTGAGCCACTGTTAAAATAAAAAAATACTGATTATAGCACCTTTAAACTGGATCCCTTTTTTAGAAACAACGGTGTGATCATACTGCAGGGGTTGCTGGCTGAAGCGTTCCTCTCCGCTCCTTTTCACTTGCATAGAGCCATAGCACCTAACACTCTGTGTGTGTGTGTGTGTGTGTGTGTGTGTGTGTGTGTGTGTGTGTGTGTGTGTGAGTATGTGTGTGTGTTTTAAGGAGCAGGACCACGGGAATGATGTGTGGTGGTGTGGTGACTGGATCTACCCTGGTGGTTTTCTCTTTCCCAGCCCTCTCTGTAGCTGTTCTTGTGATTATCATGAATTCTTACTCTGTATTTTGATCACATACTGACTCACTGACCGATCCATCACCAAGTCATATTTCTCTGGTAACACGGAAAAAATAGAATATTATCTTTGAGTCTCGTTGTGATCTCTTTTTTCTTTGTATGAGTTGTTGATGTATGAGGTATTTGAACTAGAGCTGGGCGATATGGAGAAAATCAAAAATTAATTTTTGACCAAATACATCAATGTCGATATTGCGGCAATATTGTAGGGTTGACTACTGCTGCTTTTACAACATGACAACATTCAGTACGTTTACATGCACACCAATATTCCACTATTATTACAAATATGACAATATTCCAAATTTGATTCAGGTCATGTAAACAGCATAAAGCCTTTGTCTGAATATAACATTTTCTGATTAACACGTGGGATATTCCGGTATTAATCGGGTTTTAAAGGCATTCTTTGGACATGTTTACAGTGCATTCGGAATATGCGTCTCAATCAGGTTTTTTAACCGCAGGCTTAAGGCCATTTTATAGTTGTGCCTAAAAACGACGGCGTAGCCCCGCAGATCCCCGCAGATCCCCGCAGACCCCTCTGCGTCTACGCCGGACACTACGCCGTAGCCTGACGTGCACCTCTCGAAAAATTTAACTACACGTCGCAGTGACGCACGTCACTCAGCTGTGGCTTAGTAGCTTGCATTTCCACCGATTCATTTCCTGGTTCTCCTTCTCCATAAACAACATGAGATCAAGGAGAGGGTTAACTTCTCCTGCTCCAGACTTCCCACCGTGGTCACAAAGAACAGGGGAGACTCTTTGTTTCTCTCACTAGGACTCTAGAGTCGCTATTCGCTCCGAAGCAAATCACCGTCACTTTCTCACTTCTCCCTCGCTCTATCAACCACTCCCCACACACACATGCCGGCTCGACACACACACACCAGCACACAAGTATAAACATCAGGCCACTTACGTAGGCTACGGTGGGAGCTCTGCGTGGAGCCTCCGCACAACTGTAAAACAGCCTTTACGGTCAGCTCTGTGCGTTGCTATGGTTGCTGTACACAAACCAACCAGCCGACAGTTTGCAAGGCTGCAGACCCGAGAAGAAGGAGAAACACAGTTACTTTTAAACTTTATCAAAGACTTGGATATCAACAGGTTTTTGGATATGTGCACACATCGCTACGCCGACCTTTTCAAGAAGCTGGTTGAAGGAATGAAAGAGGGACGCTGTGTTCACACGGTCCAACTAGTCCTCCACCGCTGGGAAACTTTGAAAAAAAATCCTGTTTTGCACGGCTACATGTGAACGGGAATATTAGTGGAATAATCAATTTCATTAGCCATGCAAACAGCTTAGACAGAATATCGTCTTTTACAGAATTAGGGCAAAAGACAGAAAATTATGTGCATATAAACGTAGTCACTGAGAGTTTTTGATACATAATCATCAATAATGTGGATATAATAACTTAGTGGGTAAAGGCAAATAAAAAAAAAAGCTACAACAGTCTGGTAAATTCAGAAAATGACATCACTTTACAGTAATGTAATGTAATAAAGCCAGGAAATTGCGAAATTACGATATCCAAAATGTAAGACAATATCTAGCCTCATATATCGTATCGTATATATATATATATCGTATGTCATATATATTGCCAAGCCCTAACTTGAACTCGAAGCCACATTTTTCTATTCTCCTAACATCCTATGCGACTTGTGTGAGTGTTAAAACGCAGTGAGTATAAAAGCCCTGCATGGTGTGTTTGGGCTGCTGCCTAATGCCCTCATTCAGACTAAAGGATGAGCGGGTTCACTTAATGTGACACTTAACTAAATCATCATGCTTCGCAAATTCTGATGGGATGATATACTAGTCTGTGATGTGTATGCGATCATGTCGTTGTGTGTGTATACTTAACTGTACATGTATCCATGCTTAAATGTTAAGCAGCCTTGGTGCACATTCGTGTCATTAGCCTTCATCGTCCCAGTGTGTGTGTGTGTGTGTGTGTGTGTGTGTGTGTGTGTGTGTGTGTGTGTGTGTGTGTGTGTATGTGTGTGTAAAAGGTGTGGGGGGCCAGGGAACACAGGCCCCTGCGTCTCCTGAAATCACCTTCATGTGGAGTGACTTTTTGCTTCACCAGCGACAGGGCAACCCCACTCTTCATTTAATAGCTCGTAATTACTTCAGAATAGTTTAACGATTGCACTAAATCCAAGCTGAAGTGTTTAGGCCTCTTGTCTCCAGGATACAGGGCAAGCCTGGCGCTGAAGAGTTTCCCTACTGCGTCCAATGCTATGGGCCGACTTTCAGAATGGAAATTATCAGCAAATAGAGAATTGTGGAAATTGTTTTTATTAATTTCAATGCAATTCTTTTTTCTTTGTCAAACAAAATAAGGAAGTTTTCCAGAAATGGGATCAGTTTGGCTTTCATTTCACTGGTGGCATTAAAAATCAATCCAAAAAATGTTATAATTTTGCTCAGTGGAATATAACTGCCCACAGTGAGACAGTTTTAAGAGGCTTCATATTACTACTCTTTTTATGAAAATAAATGTATTTCATTCTAAGAGACAGGCCTCCTGTGATGTGCTTTTCTATCCTATAACCCCTGTATTCTTGTATTTCTCCCTTGTAACAAGGCCAGGAGGTTTTAAAAAAAAAATCTTATGATATTATGCAACGCCCCTCTTGATGCTGAACATGCTGTCTCAAACGACCAGATGTGATTCTGCAGATGTAAAAGCAGTAGAGAAAAGACAATCATGGTATTGGACTCAAGCATGCGCTCTCTGCCCTCTCTGTGCCCTAATAAGCTTCAGTGATGAGTTCATTTATATAAAAAGTATGAGCTCACTCTATAGCTGGCGCACATGCAACCCAGTCAAAACACAAGAAAACTGGTCCACAAACAAAAACAAGCTTGTGCTCTGACCTTTGGGGGTGTTCATGGGATCACACACCATCGCCGCTTTCTAAAGGTCACAAGGTTTTTGGGGGGGAAAAAGCCCATCTGGAGGAACCTATGACACAGGGGTGCAGAATATCAGGTAACACTTTGGCTGTATTTTTTCCACAAGTGTCAACTTTGGAAATGTTAAGCTGTTGTACGTGCGTATGTGTCTGACAGGGTTTCATTTCTAAAGTTCCCAACCGGGACGTCTTTGACTCTAACACTTCACTTTGGGGCTCCACCAGCATCGCGGCACTACAGAAATTCATTTGAAAGGTGGTTTCTGCGGTGTATGGACGTATAATCGGCAACTACCACTGTTTTTTGAAATGTTATATGTCTGTCTTTCTTTCCCTAAATACGTCTTAACTCTGTAAAACAACATGAGCAATATCTTTAATGGTTGTAAATGTTTCTTTTATCCCTGTTGTGACAAATGGCTTTTGGTAGCTGTGACAGCGAGCAGCTGAACAGGACACTTTGATTGTATGGAATTAAATGCAAGCAGCTGCCGGGGCTAATAGAGGGATATGCCATTTGGCTTTAATTACAGAAATGTCATGAAGGAACCACACTAACACAGTGGAGTTGAAAGAAAAGGGAAAATAAAAGAGCACATAAGAGAACCTTTGCAGAGCTTGTCTGGTGGAGATTTGTAGGATGTAGGAAAAGATCAGAAATATATGAGTGGAAATAGAGGAAAGCAGCTCCCTCTTCTCCTGCTGTCTTTGACCCCAAACTGGGATGTTTTATGAAGTTAATGCATTCATTGCTCTCAGTTATATACCTTGCTATGCTTCACTTACGGCTTAAAAACATATATAGGAATTTTTTTTCAGAAATCATTTTGCTGAGGGACGGCCCTCTGGTTCACATGGAAGACTGATCCGTTTTTTTTCTCACCGTGGGAAAGAATGTCTGAGACTGTAGGCTTTCTAATCAAGAAATAAAAGCACAAATACAAATGAAAAGAAAGATTACGATTATAGTGCAGTTGTAACATACTGTAATGTTCTGTTCTGTTACGTCAAGATTACCTCTCTTGGAAGAGGTTGGGAAAACCTATATAAAGTATATTTGATTTAAAAGAACCTGTGAAAATGGAAAATACCTTGGGTATTAATCTACTAGTAAAGGTCAAATCAGGGGACACTTTTTAACAGACATGGATGCATAAATGCATGGCTATTAACCATATAACAAACTTTAGACATGGAAACATTTACCTTTGCAACCAGAGAGCACATACATAAATGGAGTAAGATCTACACCAAAAAAAGAACCTGTAAAATAAAATATGTCAATCTTGTCCAAGATTTGCAGTAAGGTATGGGTGAGGGTTTCTTTGGTATTTGCTGTTTTTTTGTTTCATTTTTATTTTGTTCTGGTCTTAATGTTTTTTATCTGATGGTTGATTGAGTTTTGCGTGTTGCAGCTATTATCTGTTAGCTATCAATTTAATTTTGCATGTATAAAAATGTGGGAAGATGGGGAAAGAACTATGCAATGAAGTAAAAAAACAAACATTAACCCTCCATCAAAAGCTAAACATCAGAACCCCTTAATTTCCTCAGTGCCAGAGCACAGGACATGTGTGATAGAAAACTCGTATGGGAAAGAAGTAAAAGTTTGGTGTGTGAAGTTAAGCAAGCGGGGTTGTGGAATTACCCTTCAACAGATGCAGTGGATTAGGGTTGGAGCGGGCCACACCCGGCCAGGCACAGACTCATTACACTGTGATTGATTAGTGTGTAATTAGATCGCTCGCTGATCACTGGTTGACAAAAATACGCATCACATCCTGTGTGCTGCGGAACCGACAACAAATCCACACAGTAGCCTGCAATAGAGTAAAAGTCATGTCTCTAAGCTTTCCCTTTCTCAGACACGACATTTACCAAAGCACGGGGGGAATTCCATGTGGTTTTCTGTTGACAGCCATAAGTGGGCACGGATCACATCACGCTAAACAATGCTGCTCCCTGTTTCAGGACGGTGACGCAGTGCCAAGGTAACAAGGCTGGCAGATAATACATTTGACCGAGCTAAGCTGCAGATAAAAAAGGAGAATTGAGGCTTGAATGTCCAGGTCAGGACACCACGTTGAATGCAATAATTCAGCGATGCTGGAGTGTCAAGTGTAGGCAGCTGCGTCACAGCTGGGCCCGGTTTCCTCTATAAGAGCTGCGGCTTTGGCAACAACTTCTCCAGAATGGTTCTTGGTTCTTGTGAGGGGAAGTAGGAGGAAAAGGCTGACCACCCTTCCCAAGCTAAAGCACAGTGCTGCTCTTTTTTTTAAAGATTTTTTAGGCCTTTATTTCCACTGGACAGATGAAGACATGAAAGGGGAGAGAGAGGGAGAATGACATGCAGCAAAGGGCCGCAGGTCGGAGTCAAACCCGCCGCCACTGGTCGAGGGGTAAACCTCTATATATATATATATATATATGTGCGCCTACTCTACCAGGTGAGCTAACCCGGCCACACAGTGCTCTTTTCTATCTTAGTTTCTTTTTCTTTCGGTACTCACACGTCCAAGTCGTCCTTTCCACCGTGCGTTCACACGAGGAGCATGCGTTCCTTTCCGTCCGTCACATGTGGCCAGAAGTCAGCCAGTCTGGTCTGAGGGTTCCTGCTGAACCCAGGCGCCAGATGAGGTCCCGGTGAGTGCCGAAAACCCTGGAATGCAACATCATAAACAAACTGTTTAAATATGTGTTGGACTAATAAGAGCATGTGACCGAGTTGAGTTTTCCACATTCTTCCGCATAAACTGATTTCGCCACGAACCGGTCAAGCTTTTATGGCTCAACATAAAACCACAGTGATGGCATACCGTTTTACTACACAGTATATCACCCATATAAACATCTTCAAAATAAACCTGTGTATGTGGTTTTCATTGGATTCACTGGGCAAAGTTACAAAAAAATGTTTCCACAAGTAGATTAAACTGTCAGCATCCACTCGCAGACTCTGGTGTGTTCAGAGTAACGTTACCCTCATGTTCAAAGTAAGACTCTCTTTTTCTTACATTTAGCAGGGCAGATGAAAAATATTGACGTAAAGTAATTTCCCTCCCTTTTATATATCATAAACCAGTTATTACTGCAGATCTCGTGAATGCACATCCCAGGAATAGAAACCACTTCACACTGTAGCAAGTCTGGAAGCTCTTATGAACCACTGTTATGGATTTATTAACCCTTGTGTTGTCTTCGGGGTCAAATTTGACCCGTTGTCTAAATGTCTATATCAGAAATATGGGTTTTCTTTTTAACTACCTAATATTAATTACCCAAAAATAACATGGATGATTCCACACGTCGCGCTTCGCAAGAATAACAAAAATCTCTACTTTCATTGAATTTTGTGTTTTGTTAAATATTTTTAGCATTAGAAAAGAAACAGAAATTTCAGTATCAGTATCTCGACTGAACATTGACATATGCCATTCTGTGATGATCCTTCCTTTAATATTAGTCTAAAGAATTCATAATTTCTGCTTTTTAACTCAAGAATTAGGTATAATTTCCTATAAATAAGGTTTATTGACCATGAATTCCAAAAATAAGTGTAAATCTAGTAAAAAGTTGGTGTTAGTGGTGTTTATACATGGTAGTGAAAAGAAGGAATGGTCGAATGGAAGACAACGCAAGGGTTAAGAATAGTTGCACATTATTACTTCAACAGAAGAAATGCAAAGGTGCAGAAAGTCACATGCATTTTTTATGTACATCTCTATAGGTGGGGGGCTGGGGCTTTGTGGCTAAAGTGCAAGAAGATAAAAATATGGGGCAGAAGCCCAGCTCACAATTTATCATACAGTAGGACCCTCCGTTAATAGTTTCCTCCCTCAGCCTCCTGCACTCTCTACTCTTCAACTGAATCATCCCACATAATTTTTTTCTTGCGTATATTGTGACCACAAAAAAAAGCATCTCAAATAAACTGGACTTCCTTTCCTCCAGCCTGAAGTTTGTAAATCCATCAGTGAAGTATTTTCAAGAGCACGCTTTGTTTTATTGCGGCTACATTTTCTAGAAGGCTCCCCGAGCTAACCTCCTTCTCACTTCCTGTCAACCTCTGCAGCCCCCTTTTAGGTCAACACACATTCCACGTAACCCGAGGGGGTCCTGCTGCTCACACCAGGACACACCAGCACACACTGGGAGTAAGGACTGTAATGGAATTAGGGCATTTCAAAAAACAATCCTCTATAAAATGTTAGGAAAATAAATATCTTAAAAGACAACTCAATTGCTGTTTTGTATCTGCTTTTATATATGTATGTGTTGTCAATGCATGTATGTTTCATTTGTATATATTTTGTTTTATTTATTAAATATATGCATGTCCTTTAGTGCATATCTGCGCAGGCACACACACACGCACACACACACACACACACACACACACACACACACACACACACACACACACACACACACACACACACACACACACACACACACACACACACTTACTTAGGTTGAGGTTAGTCTATATCCTCGACCTTCCACTTCCAGGATTGCCCCATTGCTTCCGAAAATTTTGCTGTCCTTCTTTAGGGCGGATGTCCTTCTTCTTCCTCTGTCTTTGTGTTGGTGTTCTAACCTCCGGCTGATTTGTGAGGACTCTGGTTAACTGCTCCTCAGATCTCTGCAGGGTAAATCCAGACAGCTAGCTAGACTATCTGTCCAATCAGAGTTTTCTGTTGCACGACTAAAACTACTTTTGAACGTACACGTTCCACCAAAACAAGTTCCTTCCCGAGGCTATTTGGCAGCCGCACCGGTGCTTAGCGTCGCCCAAGACGATTGTGATTGGTTTAAAGAAATGCCAATAAACCAGAGCATGTTTTTCTCCCATCCAGGAATGCTGTGTGGACTAGCCAGACCCCGCGGTGGAGGAAGGTCTGGCAATGCAAGACCACCTCAACCTAGTCTCGCTTTGCCAGAGCTTACGCCACAGCACTGTGTAAGAGCAAAAGAAAACGCAACATACAATATTAAATGAAGTTATCTGTTCACACAATACAGTAACATGAGATATTTAAATTAGCTGATACATGGTTATAATACCATACCAGTGTATCGCTGTGTGTACTTCGCCCACAGCAATCACTCCCAAAACGTCCCAGTTAGAGCGTAAATGCCGTAAACATATTCTTTGTAAATCTTTACAATCATTCCCCGAAAGAACCAAGCAGGCCTGCCTTGTTGCATCATCCCAATTTTGATTCAAAACTTGCCATTTTCAGCGTGTAGCTCGCTAGCTCAAAGTTTGTTGTTGTTTCCTGAAGAGAAGGGAGTTCAAGAAGGACAACACAGACAGCAGAAGTACCAATAAGCCCATTGGGTTTTCTGCTTCTCCCTGCGCCATACATTATGTGATTTTTGTTTTATTTCTCATTTTAAATTGTGCTAAATAAAAAAACTCAAAACTAAACTAAACTTACTAAAAACGTAATCACATTGTGGTGGTACAGCCCAACATATCGTCCAAAGCTGCTTTACACACAGTCAGAGCCAGTGGTGTATTTAGTGTCCAGTAAGTACATACTCAGTGGTCATTCAGCACAACCAGTCAACAGCTATGTAACTGTGAACATCTTTTGCCATGCGGCCTATGAATAAAGATGAAAAAAGAGAGGGGGGGATAAATCTACTGTATGTGCCTCACCCTGCACATGTCCCACAAGAAATACGATACTCGCAAATCTTCGAGAGAAACAATGTGACACACGACTTTAATATCCACTCAGTGACAGCGCACGCGAGCCTCGGCCGAGAGCCTCGCGGAGCTGCGAGCCCCCTGCACACTTTGCACACTGAAACCTTTAGCGGCTATTCTTGTCTCCAGCAGCGTGTAATTAAGTTCCTGTCGTCCTCCACTCTTAAACATTGCTTAGCCTAACATAAACGGAGGCCTGGCTCGTTAATTAGTTCCGGTGTGCGATCACGAGCCGCTGCTCTCAGACGCTGACATGAACCTGCTCCCTCTCCATGTAGAGCGCGGCGGCGGAGAGGAGAGGGCCACGGACGAAAGTGGAACATCAATCGGGAGGATGCGACGGGGAGGGAGTCCATGTCACGTTAATGAAGAGAGCGAGGCGAGCCGGTGGTATCGCTGCTCCTGACTGTGGATGATGGACTGTGGAAGAATTAAGGGAGGAAACTTTATTCTTTTCTCTTTTGTTTTAACTTCTTTTTTTTACTGTATGGATTTCATTTATTGCTTATTGCTTTTCAACGCTGTAAGCAAGAACAAAACATTTCTGTTAGCTCCTTTTAATTTATCATGTTCTACAACGATATTCATCGAAAAGGGTTCCACAACTACAATATATTGTTTCAACTAGTCCTAATGTTATTGTAAGTCCTACTGTATGACTAAATAATGGATAAATGTTGTTATCTGTTCTCTTTTTGCGTATGGATGCTGGGAGGAGGATATATGCTATATATATACATACATATTTCCATATTTGACATGAATCACATGTGACAAATCCGTGATGGGATGTATGGTGCAGGTGGAAAGATGAAGTTCCCCGGCTTTCATCTTCAGATGCAATTACTGCGCTGTGGATGGCCAGCGCTGATTAATGCAGCCCGGTGATATAGGGCGCCACAAAATGGAAGGGCATATTTATGAAGTCCTTTAATCTCCCTTGACAACAGCCTCATGTAAGCCAACAGGCTCATCTCCGATGGCCACATTAGGCCAACTGTTCTCTCCGCGGGTGAATTACTGCTGTCACCTGTCGGAGATTTCACAGGACAGCGCCTCTTTTGAGGTCAATTCCTGTCTTTCCCAGCAGATCAGCGGGTCCAGCAGAGAGGCAAGCTGATAAAGTTTGGGATTTTGAGGAGTGCGGATTAGAGAGATCAAAAGGCAATGGCGCTAATCCCTCCCCGTTATTAAAGATGATAGCGCTATAAATGACAACACATGCAAAACGTCTCGGTAGCGTACTTAGCGGAACCAGGCTCAAGGGATGGGTCCGCCTCCAAGCTGGATTAACCAGTAGAGATGGGATGTTGATCTTATAGTTACTCTCTCTGTTCCCTTAGTTTCTTTTTCTCTCTTTCTCTGTGAGGAAGTGCATGACTGTGTGTGGAATGGAGACAGGAATGCAGCAGAAGCAGCAGCACTAGCGAGGTTGTGGGAGCTCCTGTCTCTGCACTGTGCACTGCAATTATCTCCAGAAGCCCAGGAAGCTAATTGGAAGAGATGTGGGATAAATCCCAGCCTGGGGGAATTGTGCTAATTTTCCACTTTCAGCTGACCTAATAAGAGGGCCATCCACTGCCACTGGAATGATGGTATACTGGAAAAGAGAGAGAGAGAGAGAGAGAGAGAGAGAGAGAGAGAGAGAGAGAGAGAGAGAGAGAGAGAGAGAGAGAGAGAGAGAGAGAGAGAGAGAGAGAGAGAGAGAGCAATGCCATCCTCATTCTGTGTTAACATGCATACTTAATGGCCCCCCCATACTGGAATCTAACTGCACAGCGCAGATTACATTACATCTTCTGCGTTTTGGTGCCTTCTTTCTCTTATACAAGCATTCTGGTAATTATCCATGTGCATTGTGCATATATGTGATATTTCTGGGAATTGAGCCCAGTACCTCTCCAGCTGACACTGCCCTCATATTACTTTGTCCAATGAACATCCCAAACAACACGGACACTCGCTTCACGGATTCCTCCTGAGCAGTGAAGTGTGCACAACCACAGTCAGGGCTCCTCTGTGCATATGACAAATCTAATCCTCTTCCTTGGAAGTTCTAACAGGGAAGTCTCTATTCCGACACAACCTTAATCACATTAACCCCCTTTTTTTCTCCACTGTGTGCCAGACCCGCAGCTTGAACTTGGTTCCAGGGTTCCTGGTAGCTTCTACGGCGTTGGGTTAAGCCTATGCAAAAGTCGTCCAAGAATTCAAGTCCTGCTATAACGCCAAGTTTATAAACCACAATGTGTCACAGGAAATTAAAAAAGAAATTACAATCCACACAATCCAAAGCCAAATGTATGTGTAATCAATAAACTGCTGTTACATGCACCACTTGTTAGTGGTTGTCTGGCAGACTGTTGTTGTCCCCAGTATGAAACTGGGGAGGAGCCATTGATCAATATTGTCCATTCAAACAGACATGAATGCAAACAATCCAGCAGGCTTATTCATCCTTTCCATTATTTGATTCCAGTTGCACCAGATGTTCGTCGCAGAATCTGAGTCTTGTGTAAAGTCACTTCAGAGTAATGTATTACCAAATCAGACCCAATCGAACAGCACAGCATGTAGAACTTTTTTTTAAAAGAGGAAAACACTGTCAACAGCTACTAAACAACTCACTAAATCAGCCTTATGAGCAGTATCGACTCCGGTGTGAGGAGAGATGAGTTTATGAGATTAGAGAGTTGCCAAAAATTGTCAGACTATTGCCACTGTGGGCAGCACGGTTGCTTAGTGGTTAGCACTGCTGCCTCAAAGCAAGTAGGCACTGCAGAGTTCGATCCCAGGTCCAGGCAGAGTCTTTCTGTGAGGAGTTTGCATGTTCTGCCCGTGTTTGTCTGGGTTTTCTCCGGGGGCTCCAGTAATAAAGACATGCATGCTAGGTAAAACTAGGTCTACAGTTGAAAATGAGCCAGCTGGCTAACATTAGCACATTTACAGAAATGTTGATTAATGTGCATTGTCCTCATCAATAAATAAATCTTAAATCACAGACAAATTCAAAGAATAGCAAGAGACTCGATGGTTTATGACCACATTACGAACCAGCTATGTGACTGCAGTGTAATCCACTAAACTAGTTACTGAAAACATGGAAAGGACTTTGTAGACAAAAGTGAAAAAATGATTTACAAATACAGTAAGCTGGTGCAACTCTCTTGACCCATAAAGGAACAGCTGACAAAGGCCTCCTCCCCCACTTGAACATTAATTCCACCACTGTAACCTGAACAACATGTGATTGTGATTGTAGTTGAAGGGTCTGACATGGCTTTGGATGGCTCAGATCATGGGATGTGCTGCATGTTAGCAGGGAGAAGCTTTGAAGTTCGAAATGTGTCAGATTATACATTGTAGCAGTGCTGAGTACTGTCAAAATCTAAAGTTTTGATAGTTGAAAGCTTCACTAACATTAATGATGGTTCACGTAAAGGTTAGACCAGGGGTCAGCAACCTTAGGCACGCGGTAGCTCAACCAATGGAGTTTTTTCCAATCTGCACGCCAAATGACCTCTTTCACAGCCAATGGCAATAGCAAGGCCTGTTATTTACGGTAGTTTCATTGACTTTTTTCCCACCCGCCCTACCCTGCTTCTGATTGGCTAGTACTCGTTGCCTTCTTCACAGAATGCGGCATAGAGGAAAATAAAAAACACAGCCTGAGCAGGCTTAGTAGACGATGGCCGGTGTAATGCTGAAATAGCACACTGATTAAAAAGAAAATTTTGAAATGGCACTTCATAATGAAAAGATTGCCGAACCCTGGGTTAGACTGTCTGACGTGTCGTCTCGTTGCACAGTGGGCTCCTCTTCACTGTGTCTCTCAGTGTTTCCACTGACTTCTGTAACACTTTGGAGCGGAATTATAATCAAAAGAAACAAGAGAGCCCAGAAACACCCTCCAACAGATGCAAGCAATGACACGCAAAAGTCTTTCTAGACGCCAGCTCATAATGCCTTTTAATGGTCTTGTTTAACAAGCAAGGGAAGTGGTTTCCCCCCATTACCCACAAACCCCGAAATCTTGCCTAGCCAACGACAGGGATATCCCAGAGTTCAGTGGGAGCAGCATCAATCTTCTTGTCCCCAAAGACATGTGCTTATTCAATAGAGAAGGATCAACCGAGATCTGGACCGTGTCAGAACTCACTAAACACGCATCACGCAGCCTTTGCTTTGCTGGTTCAGCCAAACCACTCGTACTAAACTGAAACACCACCAGAACAATCTACTGTAATTGATGTTTTCTCGAGAGCAGTCTCAACCCCGCTGAATAAATTCAACGAATCATGTGCATGCTGTCTGGATTACTGCAAAGAAACTTCAAACACTTGGATGGCATTATTCCCAAAATGTCATTTAATTTTGTTCCACAGCAATATTTCACACTGTAATAGACTTGAAGCAACAACAAAATTGTGACAGTTCTAAAAACATTTTTAAAGTGCCTATATTATGAAAAAAATCACTTTTTTCTGGGATTTGGGGTGTTATTTTGTGTAACTGGTGCTTTCACACGCATACAAACTTGCTTTTCAATGGCAAAACACTACAAGACTACAAAACAACTATTTACATGTCCCTGTTCTGCAGGTATTCCACGCAAAGTTGGAAGTGCGCCCTTGTTTAGAAGAAGTCTCCCGGCTAATTCTGCCTTGTACTGACTGAAGTTAGAGAAACAAACAGCTAGCTGATGTGATCCTTACCTAGCTACTGCACATGTGCGACTCCCAACAAAGATGGGATAGAAGTGAGAGGTCTCACTCAGTAGCTAAAACAGAGTGCTCAACACACAGAGTGAAAAGAGGAGCTGCAGCAATGTGCAGTACAACAAAACTATGGTGTTTTTTGAAAATTAAACCATGTAAACCTATTCTGGTACAACCTCAAAATACAATTATGAACCTGAAAACGAGCATAATATGGGCACTTTAAAAGATGTAATCATATCATTTTTAGAGTGCAATGTTGCATTGAGTAAATCCTAGCTACAATGTATAAAAGCCTCCACTAAACAAACCCCAAACATTTTCTAAAACATTCACAAATTCTTTAAAATGTCAGTGCATGCTTCATAATACTAGTTCAGCAAATAATACCAACCGAACTCAATGTCCATTTACTGGCTTTTTTAAGCTACTTATTCTAAGGTCAATAATTAATGTGGCTTAATTTTATTGCATGTCATCAGTTCCATCTCCATGATAACTGAGCAATCAGCTAATAAATGCCATGGCTGCGTCCAAAATCACCTAATATGCATTACCTGTAAAATACTGAATATGTGACTTTTGTCAATAAACAGTAATATGTATCTTTTTGGACTCACTGAGCTGTAATTACCACGTTGCTTCCTGAGAGCCTCCTTGCCAGTTGGAGACACGTGACTATGGTAACCTGTGCCAACCTCAGCTCTACTGGCATCGTCTGATAATGTCTAAATGCTAAGCAACTAGTTCAGGTGACAAAATCACTGAATTTTGTATATGTAGAAGTGTTATTCACATTCCAGAGCTGCCTTGGTCGCGGTCCGTTTGACTGTTATGAACTATGTCATTACCACATTGCATGTTTGTATGGAATATTACACACAACCCATGTCATACATTATGGTTGAAAGCTCTGGAAAAAGCTAGTAAGTGGACCTTGAGTTGTTTTGTCAAACTACATCAGAGTTTCACAGAGTTTCATTTTTATCGTGCAGTTTGCCACACACACACAGACACACACACACACACACACACACACACACACACACACGCACACTCTGTCGGACTATGGGTACATCAGATCATGTCTGGTTGTTAGCAGACAGCATGAGTTTGCTCTCAGAGGATCAGGTAGGGCCATATTTGACTGTATCTCCACTTCAAAGATGGTTATTACTTCACTACTGTTAGATAACATTGCCTCCTAAATTCCCCTGCTTCACACTAATCCTTCCTCTGCAGTGCAAATCTGAATTGACTCACTGTATGAGAAATGAAGTGGCATACAGTAACTCAATTATCCAAGCCCCAAGTAGGATACAGTGGCTTAGAATTGATTTTTTGTAATAACGTTAGGGTAAGACCTGGTTTTTAATCTTAAACCAGGACAGGTAAGTACTTCAGTCTTCAAATACTGCAAATACTTCAGCTGACATGTTGTTATACCATTTAGACAGGCAGGTGGGGCTGACAGCACACTCTACGCTTTGATGCTGACTGGCATTTATGAGTAGAGTTCATACATTAAATGCTTGTCAGCACACATCCTCCTGTTCATGTAGTCAGGTCTACCTTCCCTGCATGTTAAATGTCTGAGGTCCCTGGGTCATGGTATTTACACTTCAAGTCTGCACATTAGGTAAATGTACACGGAAAATTAGGGTAAATTATATTTCTTTAAGCAACCAAAAAAAAGATTTTTTTCCTTTCCCTTAAAGCAACTATCACTGATTTCTTTTAAATGTATGTACAATGGATCAACTATGAGTAGGACCTAATGTGAAAGGGGGTACTTGTGGTGATGAATGTATAGAATTATCACTCTGCAGTTCCCCTCAGCTCTGCGGAGCATTTGAACATCTTTCAACTCTTTGCTCTTTAGATTCATTCTCACCAGTCTCATAGTGCTATTTATTAGCCGCAGGCAGCTTTTCAGTGTGAAAGCTCTAAAACCCCAATGTGCACTACATAACCAGCACCAAATGGCAGACACACAAAGGTAGCAACAAGCTAATGAACATAGTGAAGCATTTAGCAGCTAAAGAGCCAAATATTTTCCTCAGGATTTATTCAAGACCCAAAACAGGACAGGAAAAAACAGAACCTAACATTCACCAGGTGGCCAAAAAACACAACTCCAAATGAATGCCAATGTTACTGGATAATCGGCTGGATGTGTAAATGCCATAGACAGTATATAAACTGGACCAACACATCCCGTGTCTCTGGACGGAGGCCAGTGAAGGATATTAGAAGTCACTTTTCCGGTGAGCGCTGAGCATTACTGAGCAGCCTCCAACTGAGAGCGACAACGTAAATGTGACGTGAGCAACCTGTCTGAAAGTTGTAAGTCTTCTGGTAGCTGTGCCAAGAGAAATCTCAATCATTCCCAATCTTGCAGAGATGGAGAGCGTAGGTATATGTAAGGAGATAATGGGCAAAGGCTAATTGCTGATCACTAACATGCTAGTTAACATTAGTAATTAAACCTAAACAGCTAATGTAAGTCGAAACTGCCTGTGAGCTTCTCCTGTACTATACGGTAATTTCTCTACTATGCGACAGTAAGTCGCTTGGTTATGACCCAATCGTTAGCCTATTTTTATAAAAGCGTCTGCTACGGAGCCATAACGTGAGGTACAAGGTAATGGAGCCTTTTATACGTTGTCGTGTTTCTTAAGAAATAAACAATGGACAAATAAAGTCTTTAAACGCTTCAGATGTAAAGTTATTTGCTGTCAAAGTGATGTCAAAATGAATGGCAGTCAATGGAATGCTAACATCAGGTGATCATTTGGTAGCATCAAAATGGCGCCATAGGAGGTTCGAGTTCTGAAGCGAAGCTAACCCCCTTGGTAAATGCGCAACGGTTGCGCAGCTTGTCTGCTTACAAGTTCACGACTTAAGTGGGTGATAATATGTCAGTGATGTATCACCACTGCCCCCAAGTGGTCAGAAAAGCAGTTATAGCTGCCCAGTGAATACATTGGCTACAGCTAGCAGCAGGTAACAAAATCCGCCTACCAGCACCTTAAATCTCACTAATTAACATGTTATATCCTGTCTGTTTGATTGATTTTATTACCTTTGAACAGAGCAAGTCTTTGTTTCCTGTTTCCCGTCTTTATGCTAAGCTAACGCTTAGGCTGTTGGCTGTAACTGGAGCTACAGTATAGTATAGCAGTATATCCGTCTTCTCATCTAACTCAAGTAAGCGCATTTCCCAAAATACCAAACTACTGCTTTAAAGTCTAATAATTGACATAAGATGGCAACGTTGTTTTTGAGTAGAGGAAATCAGCAGCAGGCTGCTCTGTTGTTGTGGAGCCAGTGAAGACAGCGAGCAACGCAGTGGAACCAAACCCAATGTTTAATGCTTTGTCCTGAACTTAAACGTCCTGGATCAGCATCACTGAACAAAATAACTTGAAAGCCAAGGGCTCACACTGCTCATAATCAGTGTGAGATTTTATAAACTCGCTATATGCTTCCGATCTGTAATATCCGCTCTGCTCCAAGGAAGCAGAGAGGGAAGGAAACATTAAAGCAACCCCCTGAGGTTTCCTATAAAGGCAAAGAGACACTCTGGACATTATTACATCGTTTTGCTTCTCCAAAGAAACTACTTAAATGTCTTCCAAAAGCAGCCTCACCCTTTCCACCTTTAAATTCCCATTTGAATATAAATTAAAAAATGTTTTTACTATTTCTGTGCTGCTATTTTATTTAATTTTTGCCATTTTTATCAGGATATTGGCAATTACAGCACCGGTGTGCCCTGCCTGACCATTAAAGGGCTTAAACATGTTGTGGTTTTTAGTCATTTCCTGCATGCACAGGTTTTTTTTCTGTCCTTAGGTTGAATGGTAGAGCTGTATGAAGCTGAACATGCAATACTTGTCACATTTCATTGAGTAATGGATCCAGACCCAAATTCTGCTTAGCACCGAGAATGTTTTCAAGAAAACACTATTCTTCCATTACACCTGTGCGTTTCACGTTTCACATGAGTAACAGCTCTCTTCTCTCTCTTCCTCTCTTCCCTTCTCTTCCCTCTATCTGTCATGTTAACGATCCTCCCATTTGGGGTTCCTGATATCCCGGCTCCTCTCTAAGGATCCTGCTTGGCAGAAATAGAGTTTGGAGCAGCAGAGCTGTTTCCTCATTGATTTTGGATCTGACCTTCCTGTAACCTCGCGTAAAACAATCGCCTGTGTGCCCAAAGTCCCCCTCGCAGCAACCGGCTGCCTTTAGAGACAGTCAAACACAGACACAGGCAAAGAAAAGGCAACTTTATCACACTTCCCTCCTGACAGCAGTGAAAACACAAGGTAGACAATAGGGTCACACAACCTGAGAATACGAAGGGCTGCTCCGTCCCAGAGCTGGTGGATCCCATAGAGCTGTCGGCCTAAAAAAAACAAAAAAAAAACGGGGAATTCATACAGCACAAGTTAAGAAGTTGAGGTTTTCTTCACTACGTGGAGTCAAAGATGTCCTTTATTCTCAAAGGAAAATAGATAAATTAAGCAGAGGGTAAAGAGGTGAGCCAGGAATACCCAGCTGTGAATTGGCCTGAAAAGCGTGACTGTGCCAAACCAAAGATGACAACCTGAGGGTCATTACTCGGTGATTAAATACTGTATGTGCTAGAAGTCAAATCTGGAGGGGATGGGGTTGAATAGAAGTGTAGTTTAGCTGTATTGCAGCTATGCAGTGTGACCAGTGATTTCCCTTATTCTGCTTGAACCCCTACACTTCACAAGTCCTTTTCTTCATGAAAAGACGCATGATAAATAAAGGTGTTTGCCCACCATTTTGCAGCATGCAAACTCGGCTCACTTTCACACATCTGTTTCTACGCTGTCTTGTTATCACGGTCCACGGACCACGGTAGGGAGCTCGCTGCATAATAGAGATCATAGTGATGGATGGGCTGGAGTTTGGAGAGACCTCTGGAAAGAACTTGGGATCCTGCTTATGAAGTCTGACAGGAATCCAAAAAAGGTCCTAGAGGGAGACAGGAAAGGTGAAAACCTCAGACTGAAAGGGTATAATCAGAAAAGAACTAACTAGTCATTTTTCTCACTTTTTAGGGATAAAATGCTACATTCTGTTATCTGTGGCCTATAATGTGATAGTCACTAAGCTGACAGCAAACTGCACCACGAAAAATGTTAAAACTGCATTTTTGATACTGTGTTTCTCATCTAACTAACACATAGAAACACACTTGAGTGTGTCACAATAAATTCTACGTAATGGCAAGGGTTCTTTTTAGGACACAGCTTTCCTTTTAAAGCACTCCTAAACTTAACTTTACAATCCTGTTGCTGAGGTGAGACATTTTTTCCTCCTCAGACTTCTTTTCTCTGTGTAAACTTTGAGACAAATGTGTGTGTGTGTGTGTGTGTGTGTGTGTGTGTGTGTGTGTGTGTGTGTGTGTGCGCGTGTGTGTGTGTGTGTGTGTGTGTGTGTGTCTGACATTCCTCTGGGCTCGCTATTGTTGCAGTTTGTGGTTGTATGAACAACAGCAGGACAATGACTGATGCAGCTGTTCAGACCGTGTCAGTGGTAAAATAGCAGACGAGGCCTGCTACTTGTTACCAACAGAGATATGTCATTACAGATATTAATGGTGAGTGTCATGTGTTTACCTACCTAGCCAAAGATTGTGTTATCAAAAGCATCTAGCTAGTCTATTGATAACAGAGCTAGTCTATTGATAACAGTCTATTTACACTGAAGAAAATGCAATGTAACACATCAGTCTAATTCTGTTTCTATACACTGCAGGAAATTTACAAATATAAATATAAAAAGCAAAGGGTGGAAAGCAAAGGGTGGAAAGTTTTTCTATAGTATATGCTAACGTTACTTTTTCAAAAGCTAATGTTACTTTTTTTTAATACTAACGTTACTTTTCTTTATGCTTACATTACTGTTCTATGCTAACGTTACTCTTTCATTATGCTAACGTTACGTTTCTGTTAATGCTGTTTCTTTTTTATGCTAATACTTTTTTATGCCAACGTTACTTTTTTATGCATGTGTTACTATTTGGGTATGCAAACGTACATTTTTTTAATGCTTATCATTTCATGTTTTGGGACACTACCTGTAGAGCTAACTTTGTGTATAGTCTCTGTTAGCATTATCATTACTACAAGCTGACGTTCCTCACTGGAATTCCATTTATCTAGTTAACAAGCTAGTGCCGACATGCTCAAACAGCCGTGTGGTAAAAAGTTTAAAAAATCCAAGGACAAGTGCTGCATACACATTTTCCTTTAAAAATGTTATAATAATTCAGCTACCATGACATTGTGTCATATGTTTTCTACTGCTGTGCTGCATGTTCATCCTGGATTGTCTGTAAATGGGAAACCTGTCAATGCAACCCACTACAACAAATCACAAGCTACGGCCTTTAAAAATCTCCACAAATGAAGAAAAAGGTCCACAAAGGTACTGTTTATTGCATGGATATTGTGGTGGAATGCATAACATTTTACAGGTCTTTTCTATTTCATTTGTCGACTGCAGCTCCCCGAGAGTCTATAGAGAAGTTAATTTACATTGTAGTAGGTCCATAGACCGATCTAAAATAGCTACATCCTATAGCTGAGGTTCACATTTATTGCTTCTCTTCATCCAACCCAGTGTAATTCCTCCTTTTGTATGGTGCCTCGCTAAGGCTGTCAAAGGTCTGTAATGAGAAGTATTAGCCTCCTCACTGCTTGTTAATTGCTTTTCTTTGTCAAAAATGAAGAGAAGGGAAATCGCTCACTCTGCACATTTTAGATAGCATCACCGCCTTTTGCCCGTTTCCTCCAACTGGTTTGCTGCACATGCAGTATATTGGCAGTTTCTCTGAAAGGATACCAGCCTGTGACTATGAGACAGTGAGCAACCATCAAGCATTAATAAACATATCCAGGGCCTGTCGTGGAGTTGGTAAGCTGAGGTGAGGGTTGGGAGTGGATCTATAAACAAGACATTCCAATGCTTTATCAAGGGCGGCCGCTCGGCTATAATGAGTGTGGAGGGAGTGGAGGGACCTTGATGCCCTCACCCGTTGCATTGCATGTGAAAGTGTGTCTCCAGCGTTACGTAATGACAGCTCTAGGGTTAATGGTGTCATGGGTGTTCATATTAGTCATAACGCAAACAGTCATTAGGGAGAGTAAATCTATTAACAGTGTGTTGATAGATCAGAATCAGAATCAGCTTTATTGGCCAGGTTTGCGTAAACAAACAAGGAATTTGACTCCAGTTAATCTTTGCTCTCAAAGTACAATACTCCCTTAACATATAAAGAATAAAAACAGAAAGGACAGTAAGAAATATATAAATACTATTAAGTATGCAGTATAACAATACAATATCATTTACAAATTTACAAAATATATACAATAACAATTGAAGAGAGGGAAGGAATAGTGCAATATGAGTATAGTCTGAGATTTAAGATTTAAATATAAATATAGTGCAAGGCAGTTAGATGTTTGTTAATAGGTAAAACTTGTCATTCCAGTTTCTGCTTTTTTTTCCAACTTTTGCTACTAGCTCCAATCAATGCCATGGACGAGTGCTCTGTCGACTAGTTGACTCAAATGCCTTTATGACTACTGCTATTAAGTCTTTTTTGTGGTAAATTTAAAGCATACAATCTTAGGTGTACAGTGTATCAGCTAAATATTTGCATATATTTAACAGAAATGAAATAGCATTTTCATTTGAGAAAGAAAATCAGAAACCAAATTATATTTTTTGGTTTCATGATGGCGCCCCCTAGTTTTGCATTAATTCGACGAAATGCCATTAGCCATCAGTTAGTGCATAGCATTCGGGGATGGGAGGAAAACGTGCTCTAGCTTAATAGCATTTTTTTAAACCAGTCAGAATAGTCATAGGCGGTGCTAAGCTCCGCACAGAGCCGCTGCAAAATAGTTGTGCGAAAGAAACCTCAGATTGGACAGATAGTCTAGCTAGCTGTCTGGATTTACCCTGCAGAGATCTGAGGAACAGTTAACCATAGTCTCATTAATTCACCGAATTTAAAATTCCAACTCAAAGAAAGTGGAAGGAAACGGAAAAGACATGCACCGGAGCAATCCCGGAAGTGGAATGTCAAGGTTATAGACTAGCTATCCGTTTACGTAAATGGAGACCTTAATTTGATACAGCCAATCAAATATTGCGTAAAGCAGTAACGCCAGTGTCTTAACCACACCCCTTTGTTGTTACCAAAATCAAGTGTTAGCATGCTAACATTAGCTCATTAGCAGTTAGCAATAAACACAGCAATTGTTATTACAGTTCATCCTGAGGGGAACGTGAATGTCTGTACGAAATTTCATGGCAGTGCATCCACTAGTTGTTGAGATATTTTAGTCTGGACCAAAGTATAGTGGAGCGACAGACCGACATTGTCAACTTTTTAACCACTGCTTTAAAATATATATCAAAACCAAAACAAGGAGCATATTCTGAATATTGTACCTACTTGCCCTTCTTAATGATAATAATGCACTCACATGACATTTGTTACATAAAAAGTTAATAAAAGAAGGTATCAGGTGAATCATTCAAATCATAAAGTTAATAGTAGCATTTTATTGGGTCTCAATATCTCAAGTTCATTTTTAGCTTCATTTACTTTTTTTATCTAATCTCTCCTGGGACTTGGAACCATGTTAAACACTCAGATGTTTCTGGCCAGAAGTAGATAAATACACTATCAGAGCTAAAGATAACAGGTGCTGGCTGAAGCCAAGCTCCTGCTCATGTAACCCAAGCATGTCATTGGCTGAAAGTAGTTTGCTGTAAATCACTGATTAAAGTAATACACTGTAGTGGTTGTATTTATTGCTGCACTGTGCTGTAACATCTGCTTTTACGGAGGCCACCCGCATGAGAGAGCGTATACACACATGCACACTTACAAGAGGCATAACCGCAGAAGGCAAAGTTTGCCAGGCTTTATTTAGAAAAGTGTGTTCTGTAGATTTTTAGCAGTGAAGCAAATAAACCTCAATTTGCAAACTGGTTCTCCCTGTCTTATGAATGAAACTGTGCAGAAAGTGCCAGCTTTTATAAAGGAACTCTTTAAGGACCAGTTGCACTCATAATCAAGGGCTGGAGAAGAGGATTGTACAACAGATTAGAGATGATTCGGTAATAAGACTCATATCCGCAGGTCAAGACCCCGGAGTTCTGCTCCACATAACAATGGGCCCCTTTACTCCTCTAGAATCACTAACAAATCGTTCTAATACTTGCATTGGAAATAATAGAACCCTGTTGTAGAAATGCTAAATTGAGAAAATGCTAATATAAAAACCTGCTTACTCATCTTTCTCATCCTTTGCCATTAACATTACATTTCAATCCATTTCATTCAGCCATCTTCTCTTTCCCTTTGTTTCTCCACTCTGATCAATCCACCCTCTTCCTGCCACCCATTCTTTTTCCACCCCTCCTTCAACCCTATCTGTTTTTTCCTATTTTCTTACTTGCCACCCCCCTCTCTTTTCCCGGTCCACTCCCAGTCTTCTTTTCCATGTTCTCCATCTCTTCTCTGACTCTCTCCAAAACCTTTTCCACTGCAGCCAAATCACCTAACGCTAATGAGGGTTTTAATAATTGATATGGAGGAAGAGAGGGCTCACATCCAGCGGCACGAGATACTGTGTCTGCAGAAAGAAGAGAGAGACGGAAAGATAGAAACACGCCAGAAGCCTTGACACTCACCTACAAAGGGAGCAAAATTCCCAGTAAGTTGTGTATTTTTCCACTTATCTGAACCAAATACAACCTTTAGCTAACAGGACCTTAGCATAAAATTCCCTCGGTCCCCTTAGCTTAACAAAGTGGCTTGCCAAATGAGATGACCTGAGGGCAAGATGGCAGATAACAGTTAAATGAACAGATGTCTGAGTCCAAGCGCAGCACAGTGCTCCCACCCAGTTTGGCCTATAGCTGGGCCTGGCCTGCAGTATTTACACAGGATAAGGTGTGTGTGTGTGTGTGTGTGTGTGCGCGCGAGTGCGTACGTGCGTGCGTGGCTTTGGTCCATGGAGAACATCCAGGCCCAGACGCCACAGATCCAGAGCCAGAGTGGGTCTAGTGGCCCCTGGGTTCTTGTAAAATTAAAAGTAGTTGGAATGTGGATGCTTTGCCGAGTGAAAGTGCTACATCTATGTAGCAGCTCAGCTGGGACCGAGCTGGCGGGGAACACCTGTCTCTAGACTGGACTGGCCCACAACCTCTGAGCCTACATCGTAAACAAGATTTTCTGCATGCAATTGTGTGTACATGCTTACAAATAGATAATCAGCAGGAAAGTAACATCTGTTCAGGCCAATAAAATCTTCTTTTGTTGCTGATATCTGGCTCATTTTGGAGTGTAGGATTAAGTTAGTCAATTGTTTTTCTGTGTGACGGATGTTTCGTTTTCAATGCGCTGACCTGTCAACAGTGGTGGAAGGCAGTGGCGTAAAAAGTGGGTATTCGCTATATGTGGCGCATAGGGGCGCAATATTTGTATATATATATATATATATATATATATATATATATATTTATGGGGGGGGATTTTCTATATGTAGCTGCTGTTGTGCGTTTCTAAATCATTTCTGCATTTCCTCAATGTTATATAACATTGTAGAGGACTAACAGGCTAGAGTAGGCGCCCTATCTCATAAGATTCCATCATAGAATGTTGACATAGAAGAGGGAGCGGGGCGGGGGGGTGAGTGCTGAGCAAGCAGTGCGAGTAGTGAGTTGTCGTCTATGGAAAAAGATGGATAAAGCAAAAAAGCTGTCGGGGGCTAAAAATAGAAAAAGAAAGAGGGAAAAGGAGATGGCATGTCAAGGGATGGACAGGGACAGCAGTTAAATAAGTGGATGGTGAAAGGCAACAGGTAGGATTAAAAGTGAGACGTCTGTGCTTGGAGGGGTGCAAATATTCGTGTTAACAGACCAGCTAGAGTTTGCTAACACTGGGAATGTAGCAGCCAAATGATGTTTACCATGGAATTATGCATATATTTGCTACCAAACTTGGAGGCTTGCAAATATTCATGTTAACAGACTGTTCTCAGACTAGCTAGTGTTTGCTAAGACTAGCAGCTAAAGTGGGGACATTTAGATTTTGGTTAAACCCTGTGGTACCAATCCCATGCATGACATATCTCAATTTTATCAAGGTAAAATAACAACTGGTAAATATAAGGTAGCATCAAAGCCGGTCTACGGAAAGCCGTTCCACTCCCTAATCAGCCCCATTGTACCGAATTTGGTTGCTGTTCCACCAGAGTTCCACTGGGGGTGATCGCGGTCCAGTGCAAAATGAATGGGACTCTATGGAGCTAGACGGCTAAATGTGTCTCTTTCACCCGATTGTCGTTGAGAAACCTCAGATTTGATTGTAGTTTTTGCAAGTTCAACATGGGTTATAGGTCGAAAGTTGAATGAACGAGTACTTATGTCCTTTTAGACACGACACTAATGAGCAACTATAGGCCAATATCAAACCTTCCATTTTTAAGTAAAATCATAGAAAAAGTGGTTTTTCAACAACTCAACCTTTTCTTATCGCTAAACAACAGTTTTGATGCCTTCCAGTCAGGTTTTCGACCACACCACAGCACTGAGACGGCTCTTGTTAAAGTCTTTAATGACATCCACTTAAACACAGATAGTGGCAAAATTTCAGTCTTAGTATTACTTGATCTCAGTGCTGCATTTGATACGGAGACCATGACATATTACTAGACCGATTGGAAAACTGGGTTGGTCTTTCTGGCTCAGTACTAAAGTGGTTTGAATCCTATTTAAAGAATAGGGACTACTTTGTGTCTATAGGTAATTATACATCTGAGCATACAAATATGACGTGCGGAGTTCCCCAAGGCTCAGTTCTGGGTCCTCTTCTGTTCAACATCTACATGCTTCCACTGGCTCAGATTATGGAAAACAACAAAATAAGTTACCATAGTTATGCGGATGACACCCAAATTTACATAACCTTATCGCCAGGGAACTATAGCCCAATACAACAATTAAATATGTGCATTGAACAGATTAATGATTGGATGTGCCAGAACTTTCTTAAATTAAATGAAGAAAAAACGGAGGTGGTTGTTTTTGGAGCAAAAGAGGAACGATTGAAAGTCAGCGCTCAGCTTCAAACGACAATGTTGAAAACAACAGACAAAGCCAGAAATCTTGGTGTAGTCATGGACTCAGACCTTAATTTTAAAAGCCACATTAACATAATAAAAAAATCTGCCTATTATCACCTTAAAAATATATCAAGGGTTAAAGGACTTATGTCTCAGCACGATCTGGAAAAACTTGTCCATGCTTTTATCTTCAGTAGACTTGACTACTGTAACGGTGTCTTTACAGGTCTCCCCAAAAAATCAATCAGACAGCTGCAGCTGATTCAGAACGCTGCTGCTCGAGTCCTCACTAAGACCAAGAAAGTGGATCACATCACTCTAGTACTGAAGTCTCTACACTGGCTTCCAGTGCCTCAAAGAATTGATTTCAAAATACTTGTACTGGTTTATAAATCACTAAACGGTTTAGGGCCAAAATACTGCTACTGCTACTACATTATGACCCACCCAGACCTCTCAGGTCGTCTGGGACAGGTCTACTTGTTGTCCCCAGAGTCAGAACTAAACAGGGGGAAGCAGCGTTCAGTTTTTATGCTCCACATATTTGGAACAAACTCCCAGAAACCTGTAGGTCCGCTCCAACTCTCAGTTCTTTTAAATAAGCTAAAGCTAAAGACCTATCTTTTTGATGTTGCTTTTCTTTAAATAATCTATTTTATTAACTTGAATTTCTTATACTGCACTGTAACTTTTATTCTTATACTGCACTATCAATTTTATTCTTGTCTTTTAATGTTTTTAATTTGTTTATTAATGTTTTTAAATTGTTTTTAATTGTTTTCTTACTGCTCTTTAATGTTTTATGTAAAGCACTTTGAATTGCCCTGTTGCTGAAATGTGCTATACAAATAAAGCTGCCTTGCCTTCCCTTTTGATTTCTTACAGGGGGAGTCGTTGTTGCCCATAACAAGCTAGCATTCTGCTAATGAATTCTGATTGGTCAGTGAAGGAGTGATTACAATCGGAGATCCCGCTTGACGACATCCGAAGCAGAGCCTGAATGTCAGAGTGAATATTTCGGCGTGGTCTTTAAAACATCAGCAAACCTCTTTCTAGCACGTGTATTAACAGGGAGAGCCGAACCTGTTAGCTGTGTTGTCGATGTCTCAAGAGAAAAAAGGAAGCGACTCAGAGCTTGCTGTAAAGCAGTATCTCCGGCCGTATATGTGTATGACGTCATTGACATTTTAAAAGGCTTTTTAGAACAAAAAAACGACTTTAAAGAAATCTAACACCCAGCAGTGTGTATTTTCTTTGCCTCCCCTTTCGAATGCAGCATTCAAATTACTAGACAAAAAATGATATCCTGAGAAAAGTGGATTTTGAGGAGTATAGCTCCATAGAGTCCCATTCATTCTGCACTGGCCTGTGAGCGCCCCCTATATGGAACTCTGGTGGAACTGCCACCACTATGTGTACTGTGAACGGGGTCACTCATAATGATGATTCCACAGAAAATGATGACCCGATACTGCAGTTTCCCTTAGCTCCACAGTCCTTTTTAGCCTTTTTTAGCTTTTTGTTTTGATTTCACGGGCCGCTTTTTTTTTTACTGTTTTACTCTCACCGCTGTACATTGTGTTTCCAGGCAGCTGTTTTCAATGAAAAATCTCCAAGAAAAACATTGTACATGACTCAGCACCAAACGGCAGACAGACGTTAGCAACTAACTAGTTAAGCTAGTGGAGCATTTAGCAGTTAAAGCCAGGTGACCAGATACATGACCCCAATAGAGGATGGATACCGGACCCGAGCTCAACGGGACCCGATTGGCCGGGCTGGGTTTGGACAGATATTTAGAAATGACGGGCCGGGTCGGGCTCAGTCACATCAGCGCAATAAGGCATTGAACATTTTATATTTAAAACAGCTTGTCTTGTGCGCGCCTGTGTTAACATGGGCTTGTTGCCCCGTGTGCGCTGATGCTCTCATCTGTTGACATTTCCAAATGCCTTCCTACAGTTGCTTAAGAAAAGCTTTCCACACAAACAAATGTACATGTGTCATTAGTATGAGAAAAAAAATGAGATTTTAACTGTGTCGGGCCCGGGTCGGTCTTAGATAAATATCTCAATGCCTGTCGAGCTTTAGTCGGGTTCGGTCACTGCTCTGTCGGACGCGGGCCAGGCTCGGACAAAAAAATGCGGTCCAATCCACACTCTAGACCAGAGTCATTGTTGTGTCTATAACTTTCTGCACTGCCCCCAGGTGGCCAAACAAATGAATGAATGCAGGTTTAAGTAACATTGTGAATGCAGGACTTTTACATTGTGGTATCCTACTTTCACTCAAAGGATCAAATATTTCTTTCATCACTTTCTATTACAATTCACTATATTAGTTATAGCAATGTATGAGCAGAACTTGTACATTGATAATGCCGGAAGCTGTGTAGACCTAACTTTATTGGCTACAATAGAATTGACACATTTTTCCACTGCTGTTGCTCCTGCCCTTCAGCAATTAATATTGATTGCTGCATTTCTGTTTTTTACTGCTTGAGGGCACAACATTACTTATTAACGTCCCACAAATAATGACATCTGCACACTGCAAAACATCCCACATGGCAACCCAAATAATGATTTAAAGCTGTAACCAGGGCAGAAATTGTTAAAGCTCAGTTTATGTCTGTTGTGGGGGGATGTTGTGTTTATTATGTCACATTCTTTCACACGAAGTGAAAAGGCGGGAGTTTGGGAGTCCTTGCGTCCATTCACTGAGGCATTACCATGTTCTTTGATGGACTTCATTGGGCCCAAAGGAGAAGGACGTAACCCTGTTTATTTAAATGCACAGCTTTGTGGGCCCTTAAATGCTGCTCTGTCTTCATTCCTCAGTCACTGTGCCTCCATTCACGGCAAAAAACAAAAACCTTTGACCCCTTTTGTCTGCTCCATTTGTTGCTCCATTCGATTGCAATCTTTGTGCTTCATAGATTTCTCAAATTAACAATTTTCCAGTAAAATGAGGTTGATTCTCTTTAGACCTGCCTTTAGCTTTCCTGGCTGGGGTTCTGTGCCATTCTGGTGGGAATCTGCACCTAAAGAACTCGTTTGCTGTGATGTTCCGATGGGAATGCTTGCCCGAGTGACATTGGCATAATAGATTTCAGTCTTTTTGCTTTCTCCCCTCAGCTTGTTACAATTAAAACCGTAAGCAAAGACACAAAACAGATTCCCAGCCAAGCAGTCACCGAGTCTGGCCAGTTGTTCTTATTTCAGATAATAGCAGGATTAGCTAATTCAGAACGGGCCATTATTTGAGCTAATATTGAGCCCTTGCTCAATACAGTGCGGTGCTTGAGAGGTCAATCCCACCCTATACTCTGGAAGATTATAATATTTCATCTCACAAAAGAGGTTTTAAACTTCACGTCTTCATTCAGCCCTCCACTTTACTCTTCCTTTTGGTTGATTTTGAGCTCTCAGTCAAATCAGGGTGATTCATGGGTCACCTCTTAGAGCAATTACATTGTAAGTGCAATACTTTTAAGCCGACAGTTTAATATAAAGTTTTAATGCAGTGAAGTTAAAACATTTAGCAGTTAAAAGCCTCTTCAATCATGTGCACTCTGATGGCCCTATTCAGGTGAAAAGAATTGCGAGTGCTTTGAGTTGTTGTTAATACCGTTCCGTTAATGCGTTGTGTGTGTTGCTTTGGATGCTTTATGTATCTGGGCAGAGCTGGCTCTGTCAGTGTCAGTTTATGAGCAGCTTTATGAGCAAGTCACAGCTCTGCTCACAGAGAATGATGGAGAGGCCTTGAACAGTGCCATTGACTGGGCTAACTGCAGTTCGTCTACAGCCGGCTAAAATCAACAGCAGTATTATATGCTTTAGTGAAAGCCAGTAAAACACTTCTCTGAGAAACACTGTTGTGGCTAGTCCCTTTGCGACTCCTAACTTCCTTCGTTCTGCATCAGCATTACTGTCAGCACAACATGCATCTATATTGGAGCAACAATACGCGTTGTCTGAAAAAGAATATACGAATAATAATAGGAGAGAGTTTGTCCAACTCCTAGTTTTAATGACCAATACATCTGGCAATTTTGTGACACGCCAATTTGGGGTTTCGGAAGAAAATATCACCTCCTGAAAGTGCCTTCAATTGTGACCCACCACAGCGAGGGTGTTAAAAAGGCCTCAACAGAGACAGACAGGGAAGTGTGGTAATATGAGGTGTTTTATGACACCGCCAGGGATAGCTTGATAATCGTGAAATATTGTAGCAGCGCTGGGGCCAGAAATTCAGCCTTCAAGATCCTGGGCAGCGTTTCTCTTAACAGGATCATAAATTACTTTGGCAGGTGGGTCCTAAACTATGGGCCACACAAGACAAGGACCTAAACAAAAAAATGTGGCTTTGAACTTTTAACCATGGTACTAACTTGCCATGTCGGTGCGCTTTACACTGTGAGTGTGTACCAGTGTGGAGAGACTCTGATGACTCTTTAAGTTTAGCTTAGATAGCGTTTTGTAACACATGACTGAAGCACACTTGAGTAAGAGAGAAAATGAAGGAGTTTTGTGTTTTTTACACCACGAGACACATCTGAAGTCCCAAAATAAGGCCGAGGTGTGTGACCTTTACAGTAGAGAGCTGTGAGACTGTGTGTGTGTATGTGTGTGTGTGTGTAAGAGACAGAGAGAGAGAAGGGGACAGCTTACTAAACCAGAGGCTCATAAAACGCCCAGGATTTATATGGAGTGAACAGTATGTCCAAGAACCACTTCTGAGTTATGTGTCCAGAGACTTGTCCTCAGACACAGAGCAGGGAGGGGCACCAGTGAAATCCAATAATCTGGTCTGGGTTCAGTAGATTCAGTCCCCAGTAAGAGCCTCCTACTGGCAGGGTGCATGAAGTCACAGAACGTTAAAATAATCATCAATAGCACATTTTCAGGTATACTACAATTAGGGCTGGGCGATGTGGAGGAAATCAGATATCGCAATGTCGATATTGTGGCGATATTCTAGGATTGACAATTGGTGCTTTAACAAAATATCTTCACAATTAGATTTTAGATAAATAATCTTTAGTAATGTAGATATAATGACTAAGCGGGTAAAGGTAAAAATAATAGAAGAGCTAGAACAGTCTGGTAACAGAAAATTACATCACTTTACTGTAATGCAGCCTTTAAAACCAGGAAAAGACACCACTTATGCCATTACGATATCCAAAATCTGAGACGATATTTAGTCTCATATAATATGAATTTATTGCCCATTCCTAACTACAACACAAGTACACAAAAAAACTCTTTATGGATGTAGACAGGTGATACACACATACTGTAGTTTGTAGCAAAGGTACATTTGTAGCATGAATTAGCAACACAGCGTCACTGAGCAATGAGCGATGTCACATATGCTTTAAACTAATTATAAAGAAGGCTTTACTGCCAGTAGCTTATTTTTACTGAAATTGCATCAAACATATCCAACTTACACAAAAAAAACTGTTTTTTCTCAAAAGCATAAATAGATGAAAAATTAGGTCGGGTAGCGAACTCTGAACTTTTAAGGGTGCCAACCAAACGATGTCGGTACTACAGAGTACTGATTTACATTCCACAGCGCCGTGGAGAAAGGTCTGGCAATGAGAGACTACGTAACAGTGATATAACCAAAACATGTATCATAGGATCCATTCAAAAGTTTCATTTGTTTAAAAAAGAATTAAACAAATATTCTTAAATTTGATAGAAAGAGACAATTCTATTGTTAATTGCACTTACTTCTGAGACATTTAATTGTGCAGCAAAATGTGGAATTGTTACAGCTGTAGTGGTACACAGGCCCGCATTAGGCAGATAGATGGGTGTGTGGTGAGCAGAGTTCATGACAGTGAGGTGGAGCAGGTCGCAGCGAGGTCAGCGGGACTAGCTTGGTGGTCTGCAGATGCTGAGAGTGACAGTTAAGACCTGAGCTCTCGGAGGCTGAGCCCAGGTTATCCCAGTCACCATCGCACACTTCCCAGGTTCTGGTGACATGTTATGGCTATCACTGACAGCAGCTTAAAAGCAAGTTACATCAAATAAAAGAGCTGCAGCCATGCATGTAAGAGTCCTTCGCTGCAACATATGAGACAAATTAAATCTCAGCTTGGTTTATTTTCTGCCTGGGAGGCTGTGTGGTATTTTTTTTTACACATTAGCAAAAGGTTACCAAAAATTATATGGTTTGCAAGAGATAAATGATATCTGATCATGAATTATGCGATCGTTTTAAAGTTCACACACATGGAAATGCACACACACACACACACACACACACACACACACACACACACTTTTCTCAGATCTGATAATTGTAATTGGAGCCCAGTAAACTTCTTAAGCAAGTTTTGTCTTTAAGTTTCTTGGGTGTCATTTATTTATTTATTATCTGCTCTAGCTTTCCCAACGTTTTAGACACAGATTTGGTAAAAAAATGTTCCAAAATGATGTAAAATTGCATATGTTTTTTTAAAATGAAAAACATCACATTCTTGAGGGAGGACCCTTAACCCCCCACACCAAATACATGCACCTAAGTCTTCCACAAACCTAGGGAAAACACTGACACATACATCAGCTGAAGCAAATCCAAGAGGTTTGTCCCCACTTTCTGAAATCCCTGAGACTTTTTAAAGGTTGTTCCCCGAGTAAGAATGAGTCATTGGCCTCACAATGGGCCACAGTGACAGCCCGTCCTCCGCAGAGCTCTGATAGCGGGACAATGCCACTCTGGGAGGGTTTAGACGCTTTATATTCTCTCCACGCCAAGGTCCTAACCCCCTGTGTCGGCCCCCCTCACCCCTCACCTCCTGTCTCCTCTAATGTGGCTTTATTGACTGTGACACACTGAGCATGGAGACGATGACCAAACAATTAAAAGTGCCCCCGAAAGAAAGGGCCATTAGAGTCACAAACCATTCCACAAGCTTTTTGTGCTTGAGCGTGTGTGTGTGTGTGTGTCTGTGCGTGCACGCTGTTTGTGCGTGTTTCCAAAGTGTGACAATACACAAGCAGTGGTGGACAAGTGAGGCGGGTAAAATTCCTCTGGCCACACCATCCCCCATCAGCCCATGAATATGAAACAGAGTTCTTAGCTTCCTAATCGACACCAACACCACCGGAGACGACGGACACCGCAAACGCGTCTCTCATTTTGGTTAAATCATAAAAAGAGATCGAGAGGATCATATGATTACATGGCTCTATAATTATTATTTGAAAGTTCTATTTTAGCTATGATGACACCCCAAACTGTTATTTGTTGTGTACGCTGCTGGACCTGGGTAACAAATTTCATTCATTCATGTCTTAACATGTTCGAATGACAATCAGGGCTGCAATTAATGATGTTTTTCGTTGTCGATTATTCTGTCTAGTCGTTTGATTTATAAAATGTCAGAAAATGGTGAAAAATGTGGATCAGTGTTTCCCAAAGCCCAAGATGATGTCATCAAATGTCTTGTTCTGTCCACAGCTCAAAGATCTTCAGCTTACTGTCACAGAGGAGAGAAGAAACTAGAACATATTCACATTTAAAATCCATAAAAAATTATCAAATTATCAATAGTATATAGATGCCGATTTACTAAATAGCTGACATTAACCTTTGCAGCTCTAATGACAATAAACTAAACTTAACTATTGTTAGCTGATGACCGTAACTCAACCGTGATCTCTTTAAAGCAACCATCTCACAGTGTCCCTTCCTAAGATTACTTTTCGACACATTCTATCGCACATCTAAGCCTCCACAAACTGGGTTATCAGGGAAATGGAGCTGGCTAAAGCTCCAGCAAACATCTCAGAGATCAACCGGATTATGATGAATTGTATGTATTCAGCTGCCACGTAAAGCTCACTCTGTGCAGAGATAGATCTCTAATGAAGTGTGGGGAATGATGGCAAGTGGCTAATGCTCTTAAAGAAACGCACACATGCATACGTATACACAGTGTGTTGCTTCAGAGTGTTCCTGACAGCTTTTAGGGCCCCAATCTTGTCTTTGTTTTAGCTGTAGCTCATGTTCTGTTGTGCAGCATGCAAATGTGAAGCCAAGCCCCATAATGATGCCGCTAATGGTCTGCGTGACCTCTGACCTGGTATCCCTGTTTGGGTCTTCACAGGGCCACAGGACAGCCGCATAATCGCTTCCATGAACTACTCATAGCCCTTTTAAATGTGACTTTTAGCCCTGCCGGAGACTTAAATGTTAATTTTGTGAAATGCAGCTAATGCTCGCCTGTCACTTGTCGTCAGGTTTGATTATGTTCGTGAGCTGTTGTTTGTCCTCCTTTATTAGTTTACGCTGCGATGAAATGATCTGTGTTCCATTATGACCTCCTGGAAACAATCCTGTTGACAGTTTAGGCATGGGACACACACACAGACACACAGACACACAGACACGCACACACGCACGCACACACGCATTATGGGGGGCAGGTGCTCAAGCATAGCCTGACAAGCCAGACCCACAGCAAGATGTTGGGTCTGGGAACTCACCATTGGCAGGGCTCAATCCGAGGGGCGGGATAAACGGTTGTCTTTCAAATTCCCTGCACGCAATAGGATAGCGCTACAACCAGGCAGAGCAACGCTAGCTGATAGATTCAACTTTTGCCGTACCCGGTCAGCAAAACTCCGAACACATCTTCCTTTTTTAAGAATGACTTCAGTGCTTAACTCCAAAACGAATTGAATCCAAATCAAAAGACTGCTGTTCGCCAGCAGCAGCAGCCATCTTCTTTGTTTTCAAGTAGCAAGGAATCCATGTGGAACCGTCGCAACTCTGCCGTCCTTATGTTAAGCCCGCCCACCTACTCTATACACAATGTGATTGTTTTTCCAGCTCGCAAGCCCAATGGAGAGTTGCTAGACTGACCCTGGCTGCAAATTACATTTTATGCCGCTAATGTGCGTCTAGATTTCTAGGCTAGCTCAAGGGGGGGAAAAAAGGCACTTTTTAAGACCTTTTTAATTTCACATCGAAAGCAACCTGGGTAGTAATGTTTGGCTGCAGTGTGAAAAGTCAGAAAAGAGAGGAGGACCTGTGCTAAGACAGACACACCACCAGTCAGATCACACAATCACAGCCATAAAAGAACCTCTGTGATTAACCAGACTGATCTCATGAAGTGGCGTATGTATGACACGCCAATTCGTATGCCATTTTGGCATGTTATCAAGACGCAAATCGCTTTTTAGCGTGTTTATCAACGCCGTTTGGCCGCCATTGACCTACATTACATGTGAATTTTCGCCGTAGCGAGTAGTATGAAAGGACGTAAGTCTGAGGATGGTAACACAGGACTTTCATCCAGGAGAGCTGGGATTGCGTCCCGCTTGTGGCGTTTTTCAACCATTTATTTTTATTTTTTTTAAGCCTTCCCCAATGTTTCTTTCTTAAACCCAACCGTTTGTTTTCCTAACCATGTGACGTTCGTCACCGTCGTGTTTTTGTCGTTTTTTTTCCGTATTTTTGGATTTCCCAATGTTCTTTTCCTAAATCCAACCTTTTTTTTTTTTTTTAAACACGCATGTGACGTTTTCGTGATAGTACGGCACGTTCTCGCAATAACACGCCACGTGGCGGTTTACATCCGCTGTATACAGCGTAGACATACACGTGGATAGCTCAAAATGCGTATTTTTTACATTTTTTCATTTTTGCCATTGTGCAAAATGACTGACTGTTTCTTTGGTGATGGAAATTCAGTTGCTTGCAACTTAATGTATCATTTGGATGCCAAGTTGATGAAAAGTAACGTTTCTGATATCCAAATATGATGATGAATAATATTGAAGAATTCAGTAAACACAATACCAGATTTTTTTCTGATTTATCCTGTGGCTGCCATTTAGAGACACCATAAAAGACTGTAAGAAAAACTTCATCTGGCACAAAGATGTTTAAAAATCTTACCTATTAAAGGCTGGGTTTATTTTCATTAAAGGCCATCTGTACAGTACATTTTTATCAACATCTTTGGATCCACATATACTGTCAGTAAATTTCATCTGTGTTAAACTTTTACTAGACCCCCCCCCCCACTGAGACAATTTAATTACTGTGAGTGATGACATCAGTTGGCCGAAGTGCAATGCAACATTACAGAATGAACTTTTACATTTTGAACAATAATTTTGAAATAATAAAAATTTTAGAAAAATAATTTAGATAATGATATAAATAAATAGAAAAAAATTAAAAAAAAATTTTGAAAAAAAAACTAAAAAACAACATTAAAAAATAACTACCGTAAAACGAGAAAGGGGTACCACAAGGTGATAGGTTTGTATACATGCCTGACTACGGTATACAATAGAGCAGAAACTGCCTTATATCTGTCTATGGAATACAGCGTAATGTAGCAGGTAAGGATAATCACTTATGCCATCTTCAGTTTAACAAAAAAAGATTGTATAAATATTATATGAATACCCTTACTAAGGTGTTCAAGTGTACGTGTCCCTCCCCACTATATTTTATTTCTGCTGTATTTTTTTAATTGTTTTACAGGTCACTCCCTGAGTAGGTACCGGCTCCGCCCCGGGATGTCAGCTGTGTGTCGGTTTTGGTCCCAGTGGCGTGAGTGGCTATAGAGCTCACTTTAGTCGTTGTTCCCTGTGTGAGGTATACAACACCAAGTAATACCATATTATACAATACTCTCACAACAAATACTGTCCAAACACCTCATCACTCGTATGTGGTACATTCTCTGAAATTGTATTGTAAATTTGGGGGTAAAAGTTTTGCATCTTGTTAATTTGTTTTTAAATGTATGTTTTCAAAATTAAATTTGTTTTCTAATGTATTTTCCATTTTGTTTCTAGTTTGTTTATTTTGTCATTATTGTTTTCTTTTATTTTGTTTCAATTATTTGTTTTTAATTTTTGTAATTAATTTTTTCAATTTTTGTTAAATTTTTGTTTTTAAAATTTATTTTTTCCATTATTTTTTTCTAATTTTTGTTCAAATGTATTTGTTTCATTTTTTGTTTTCAAAAATTTGTTTTCCATTTTGTTTTCAAATTGTTTTTTTTGTTTTGCATTGACTTCCGCCCGTACATCAGGCCAAAACAACTGGCTCTTTTATCTTCGTTAGGAACAGTATCAATTGGATTTGCTGCCTTTAAAGAAAATTGGAATAACATGAGCCTGAACAGAGTTAAGCTTGGAGAGGCATGGTGCATGGTAACAGGTATGAAGAATTCAGTTTTCCTGCATGCATTTTTTTGTTCACAGAGGAAATCATTAACTTATGAAAACATTGCGCTCTTTAGTGAGAGGTCTTTATCTGAACATTCACAGGTGAGCCGCGGGTATGAAGCCTGAGCTCAGCAAGAGATGGGTTTTCTTTTGTTGAGCATCAAAGTTGTGAACCAGACAATGATTTATACAATGTAGGATTTATTTTTGCAGTGTGTGCAAATACGTTTTTAGCCATAACAAATTAAACACAGTATGTCTGCAGTATGTTCGCTGCTCATTTTAATGCCTACACTACACTGTAAAAAAGTACAGACCCATTTAGTTATGTCCACTTATTTCTTATTTTTAACTGAACAAGTTTTGGATTTTGAACTCAACTTTATGAGTTTTTGAAAGTTAAACTTTCATTTATTCATTGGGTCCACTATTTAAATTTTTTATCAGATATGTATGTGTTGATTGAACTTGGGTATGTAAGTTATCAGTTGAAAAAAAAAGTGTGTGTGTTGCAACAAAAAATGGTTGCCTTTCGATTTTAAAATAACCTGTCTTCACAGCATAGTTAAAGCATGGACAGAATAAATTGATTATACACCGCAGATAAGTGATGTAGCCTATGCAAATTTCTACTAAAATATAACAAGTGTTGTGGCAAACAACAAAGCACTAGTGGGAGGAGGGAGTACCTGTCAAAGGCTTGTGAATTGTGAATTTGGCATTTCACTCTTCTCATATTGAAATGTACTTGAAAAGTACTTTTCAAAAGTCAAACAGCTCCGCCCACATTTAGCCCAACCCCAATCTACATACTGCAGTCCGGTGCAATTGGTTCATTGGCTGGTCAATTCCCATGATGCAAGGCAGTAAATAGAGTTGTGTTAAAATTTGCTGAAAAGTTTGCAATTTGTTCGGAATTGTTTGTTTGAATTCCGTTTATTAAACGTGTGCTTGAATGTAGTGTTTTGTTGCCTGGTAATTGTCATTGTTGTGCTGGTTTACATTTGTAACCATGAGTTAAGTGACTGTTATGTTTGATAAGAAGAGCTGGAGTATTGTAGCATTAGACTTTGAGCAGTAATAGGCTTCCTTCAGCTATTAATCTGCAGTGTGTCACTTCATTAGCCCAAGTGACGCAAGATCAGAGGCTTTAGAGGGACCACTATTTTGCATGGGGCCCTGGGGCGGCTGCACCCAAGCACCCACACTATCTCCACTATAAATGTGGTTATGTTATTGTAACTTTAAACCGTGAGTTGTAATAAAGCAGAAAAGTATGTCTGTTATACTAGGCAAGGAAGGTTTCTTGCATTATTAAAGAAAGTAATTTATTTGTTTTAACTTAAAGTATGAAGTTAAACTAAGTAATTAAAAGTTAAATCAACTAAAATAACAACTTTAACAAAACTAGAACACTGTAGTTACATCACCCTCATTAACTTTAATTTCTAAGTTGAAACAAAAGCAGTCTTCAAGTTGAGTGAACTTCGATTTTCAAGGCTGAAGGTGAACTTTCATTTCCAAGTTAAACTACCATGAAATTTATTACAGTGTGTGATCTTTTAGTAAAAACATTAGTCTGCTTAAGTTGAAAGTATAAGTTCAATTGCTGCCTTAAAAACATGAGTACACCTAACTTGAAAAGACAATTGGTATGAATACAGTTAGTTGAAATTAAATGTAAAATTGTATGTTTGTTTAACAAAAGGGAAGCAAGTTTCCTTGAATATACAATGTAAGATAGATGGTTGTTTTAACTCACAGTATCAAGTTCTAACAATGAATCATTATAATTAAACATCTTCTCTAACTTACCTTCGTGAGTTGAAATAGCATACAATTGTATTTTTGCTTGACAAGAGGAAGCAAGTTTCCTTGAGTGGACAATGTAGTATTGATAGTTGTTTTAAATCACAGTATCAAGTTCAAACAATAAATGATCATTAATTAAACATATTCTATAATCTAACTTTGTGGGTTGAAACAACACTATTCTTAATGTTGGCTTTACTCACATTTTTAAGGCAGCAATTGAACTTAAATTTTTAAGTAGAACCACCCTGATAATTTTTACAGTGTACAGAATTATATCTTGAACTTCATTCCTCATTAACATAAAGCTGCTCCAATCACTATGTCATATCAACGGTGGATCAAATGACTGTGTAATGTCAATTCATAGTAGAGGCCGACCGATAGTGGATTTTACTAATATCGATAGCTAGGTTGGGCCGTATTTGCCGACAACCGATTAATCGACCGATAGTATTTAGAATTGATACACCCACAGCAATGCTACCCAAGCATGTGTGTTGTCTAAAACAGTTCTCCTACATATTTGGAGTCATCCAGTGCAAAAATAAACATAATGAGCATTATAATTCATATAAAGGACAAACTATTTACATTTCTTCAAAAAAGGCCCAAATGTATGCCAAATCTCAAAACAGTGACGCCATTCTTCTCTGTAGAGCGGTTTAGAACGGTAACAGACGATCTCTGACCTGGAGGGATCTATCTTTCCCACTATATACTCTCTGTTCTCGCTTGGATGCCCATGTAAGGCGTAATGTGTGACGGACCTGCCTTCCCATTGGTTGAAAACATAAACAAAGGCATCATGGGAGATTCCCTTGTCGGTAGCACGGAGTTAGCAGCAGAAATTACCGAAAACGTGATGAATTATGGACATCAAGTGGATAAAACTTGGATGTAACAGTTTGGATGCTCAACAACCCCGAAAAAGTTCCAGGCTGGATAGAAAATCACCTGTAAAGGCTAGAAAGACACCAAAGACACCCACCGTGACGGCTAATTCGTTAGCTTTTAGCTGCAGCAATCAGTAAGTCTCTACGTTTAATTGTTATTAAATTATCTAAATATGAATGAAAGGTGCCGTTTGGGATCGTGGACGATCAATTTGGGTCGGACTTGCGTTTATTTTTGTCAGTGTTTTAACCGCTTGAGGTAAGTTAGCCTACTACTAATGTTTAGCGTCATCTCAGCCTCGAAAGCATACAAACATACTGTGCTGTTCTTTCTCTACTTTTCGCTACTAATGTAGCATCTATTCAACAAATTAATAACTTTATAATGATATGACAAAATGTACTGTATACATACCTTTTTGCTGTCGATGCTTTAAACGCGCATCTGATGTCAGCCTTCTCCGCACAGCATGTGCTCTCCGTGCAGCGCGCAGTAACGTGTCGAAAATAAACAACACGAGGCATCAGTGATGGTTTTTATTTCGCCTCTAGAGGCCGCTATTTTAATGCATGATGCCAGCAGACCCTTCTCAGCTCTCGCGTACTGTGTAATGAATGACAGCGCGCTTCTCAGCCGCTCCAGCAACGGACACAACCAGAAAAAACTATCGGTATGGATTTTTGCCGATAACGATAGTTCCATCAATCAACTATCGGTGCCGATTAATCGGCAAAACCGATGAATCGGTCGACCTCTAATTCATAGTGTTGAAATCACAGATAGTTATCACCTGACTGTGCAGTTCTAAACAGCTCTACAGAGCGTTGATTTGAGCTAATTGTTTTTATCGCAAATTGGCCACCGTTTTGGTTTATCCTAACTTCTCTCATCATCGTCACATCCAGCAGCTGTTAACACCAAAACGGTTCTAAAAAGCCACTCTACACCAGCTTCCTAGCACCAAGAGACAGAACGACAAAGTTAGTGACTAGATGGTGAACGCAATTAAGCACTAAGCTAACTTGTGTTTTGCCAGGTGGTCAGAGATACAACTCCACATGAATGCTAATGTTGCTAATGTATCTGTTTGATGTGTAACTTAGAAACTGTTTGCTAACAAGTTCATCATATTAACTTTATAAGGTGATGAAATGTCAGTGTTGTGTTTTTAGCTAGTTCCGCTGCCCCCAAGTGGCCAAAAAGAAATCACTTAATGCAGGTTAAAGTGATAGTTGTTTACACATTACGGTACTCACTAGCAGTGATATTGACGCTGGGACTTACACTTAAGGAACGCCAGCAAACAAAGTCGAGCTAACAGAAATATTTTAGAGACATTTTTCACAGCTAGGGGGCAGAAGGACTCACTCAAACAAACTTTAACCCTTTACACAATTCCATTGATATTAAGTTAGCTAACCTGTTAGCAAAATTGTGTAATTATACATTCAGCAGACACTTAGCATGTGTTTCTGCCACGTGATGAATGTCCTGTCCTTTTAGTTCCTGTTTCTGCAGCTAATAAAAAAAATTAGCCTTTAGCTAGCTAGACGTTCAACTTTCTTGAGATGTGACCCGTCAAACTAGTTAGCGTATTTTACGTTCTATTGTAGCTGAAAATGTTGTTAGATTGTCAGTGTTAGCTTTTGTGTGCTACACTGCAGGCTGAAGGGAAATTCTTACAGGACTTAAGGTCTCATCTAATATCCACCACTAAGTATGCTACATTACTGTATGTCAAAAAATATGAAGTTACATTGGAGTCACAATTTGTTTACAGACTAATGCCCATTCAGTTATTACCTTACATGTATCAGCAATATACTGTAATAAAGTGTTAGTGCATTTATGTTATTGGAATAACATGGCCTTTGATTAATGAATCAACTAATTCAAATATCTTCTGCAGTTCTGAATCCTCATTTAGAGTTGCCCACTACTACCATCTACTGGAGAATGTTGCTGTATTTCACCAGTCCTTCACATGGTCATAACCACCTGCAATGATGATGACTGAATAAAACCAGGGTGACCTTCTTGGGTTTCAAGTGTTGGAATCACAATCAGCTCTAAAAGAGAAATAGAAACCCTAGAAAACACCGCAGAAACTGCTGAAATCCGGCTTCGTAAAAGCAAACTCCCAATTACACTCTCATCACACTGCTCAAGAGGATTGTTACTCCGACACCCAAATATGATCTCAGAACACTTGTGTGAGTGTGAGTGGGTTTAGCCAAGAACAGACGGACAATAAAAAAGCAAATGTGAGCCACACGAACACAGGAGCTGCTAACTGTGATGAGGTCAGGCCTCCTTGGACCATCTCCTTTTGCCAATGCCATTAAAAAATGAAAAACTAAAACAAAACAAAAAGCCTTTATATCAAGCCTCTTAAATAAGGATTGTATGATTCAGAGCTCAAATTTCCTCTTTGACGTCAAAAATTAGGAGCTGCAAGAGCAATGTTTGCTCTGTAAAGGAGGCAAGTTGTGTTATAAAGCAATGTCTTAAAGGGACATTTTGAGAGCATATTTTTGAGGCCCTCACGTAGAGAAATACTGTAGTTTAAAAAGTTAGATGGAAAATATTACAGAAAAACAATCTGTTTGCACCTGCAGTTAGTTGTAGTTGTCAGTCAATTTTAGTCCAGACTGTCTATTCTCTAAAGTGGGCATAAAAAAGGTTTTAAACCACTTTTCTCATATAAGATGCATTGTTTTTGAAATTTTTGAAATAAATGATGTATACAATTTAAATCCATGTCAGGGAGCAATAACACACAAGATAAGTTGGTGGTGTTGTAAATTCTAATGCCTTTTGAGACACTGCCCCCCTCTGGATCAACTTATAGAAATCATCCAAGACCTTCAAGTCCTTACAGGTAACACAAACACACAGAGTATCTTTGTAGTCCAGTACATGTGCACATGTTTGTATGTGAACAGTGTGTAATGCCATTCAGTTAAACATGAGTGCATAATAACAGGTGCACATCTGTGGATCGTAGAGTCAACGCTCTGAATATGAACAGCTATGAGAAAATGAATCGCTTTAACTATCATAATAAATCCAGTGTTTTAGTGGAAGTTCCTGTTCACACCTTTTCCCTTCCTGGTTATAAACAAGATTAATACTGCTCATAGTATAATTTGGAACATCTGCTTAGCACTAAAGAGGATGTGGATCTGTCATAACATTTCCCAGACCGACAGCGTGTCATTCACTAATCAGATGACTCCGAGCACATCCACTGGGATTTGAAGAAGTTTCCAATCTCCTTTTCCTAACACCCAAAGACTTACATAACCCCAGAAGAATCCGCCAGAAAAAGGATCCGTAAGGAGACAAATGGGCCACAACAGGTCTTATGTGATTTCTGTCTGGATGAGCCAGACAAACACCAGAGACGCCTTAAGACAGACAGCAACATCCTGGACTCCAGAGGTCCGAGAGGGAGTCTGCACCTGCTCTCAGTAGTTGTTAAGGAAATCTGAGTCATATTATTTCATGGAGCTACAAGACATGTAGACACGTACTTGATGCACTCAGGGCTGCCACATTTAGCAAAATTACAGTGCGTGTTGAATTTTCGGTCAGTTTGGAAGGTTTTAAATCTTTAAAGGAATAGATTGACATTTTGGGAAATATGTATTTTTTCCACAAAATATAAAGCTACAGCCAGTGGGTAGCTTAGCAAAAAGACTGTGGCTATCTTAGCTTAGCATAGAGCTAGCCAGGCTCTTTCCGAAAGTAGCAAAATCAACCTACCAGCACCCCTATAGCTAACTAATTGACATGTTATATCTTTTTGTTTAATCTGTACCAAAATCAAAGTTCACAAAGAACAATTTGTGGTTCTGCGTTACAAGCGAGACTATTTCTTAAGCTCTATTCGCATGAAAGCAGGGAACCTCAAGTTAAGATTTAGAAAAGGTGGTGCATTCGCACAAAAGAAGCAAAGACAAAAAATTTACTGACATTATCCGCTGCATATGATGTCAAGGCTCTGTGAAAACTTCAATTTAGGCTATAGGCTAATTGCCAACGCAGCCAATACGACCCCAAATCACAGAGATGCTGATTCGCACAAGACTAATATTATCACACAACCTCTGTGTTTGGCGAAAATATGGTAGGTAATTTGCGGTGGAATTTTTACTTGACAATTTACAGACATGGCACATTTGCACAGGATTAAGATCACAGACGACCTCCGCAATTATTACAAATTACTAGAGGTCCCCAGGTAATACTAGTCCTGTGTCTGGGTGAATGGGGCATTAGAAACAATGACTTCCTGGAGTCTCCACTGGTTGAACCACATGGTGACAGCACAGCTTTAGAGTTTCTGGTAGGCAAGAGTTACCTTTGGGCATGCATGACCAGGCTAGCTGTTAACTCATTTCCAGTCTTTATGCTAAGCTAAGATAGCCAGCTGCTGGTTATAGCCTAATATTTGACAGACAAACATGAGAGTGGTATCAATCTTCTTGCTCATAAAGACTTGCTGGGATGTCCTCAGCATAACCTTTTCTGAGTCTGGGGAGAGTATGACTCGCTGTTTAAGTGTATCACCTCTGCAAGGACAACAGCCAATCGGCAACCAGCACACCTTCCTTTTATCAGCTGCTTCGGGTCCCTGTTGACAGTGGTGGTGCCGGTACCTGGCCCCCCGAGACCTCAGCCCCTGTCAGCCCGGCGTACACAGAGGAAGGCGGTGAAATCACTAGCACATGGGCCCTAACAGACACACACACACACACACACACACACACACACACACACACACACACACACACACACACACACTCAGCTTGTGTTTGGAAAAATGGCATGCTCAGCGCCACACTCCTGACCCCTGACGCACCCAGACTATTCTTTAAAAATAAATCCACCTGAGAAACATGAGATGAACCTGGAGATATTTAAACACTGAGAGGCGAAATCATAAGTCTGTTATTTACACTATGAAAACTTTGTAGCCATATCTGCTGTGCAAATTGTAAACCTGGCTACAAATGTTAATGGCAGCAAGATTCCAACACAATGCGTGCGTGCGTGCGTGTGTGCGTGCGTGCGTGTGTGTGCGTGCGTGTGCGTGCGTGTGTGTTGGAGTGCATAGTGTTGAGCATGTGTGAATGCTTACATGTTCCACAGAGAGCTCTTTGTGTATCGCTTTAAACTTCTGGAGGCACCAGCAGTCAGCCAGCTCCAACTTTATGTCAACGACTTTGTGACAATATTTATATAATGTTTGCATAAAATTATAAATATACAGGTGTATTTACCTGTAAGAACCAGGGGAGAACTGCTCTTTCCCATGTCATCTTTGAGAGCGGGCACTGTGGAGGCGGTGTTGGACACATCGGTGCAGTGATTTGTATGTATTTGTTTAAGCCTCGGGTTTCAGGTTGAGCGGAGTACGTGTCACTTTCATTAACACGTTGGTGCTGCCGGCCAAGTGACTGCAAGTTCATCTTGAGTTACACACTTTCACTTTGTGGTTACCAGCAAGGCTTTAAGTTTACAGGAAAGAAAATATATAGTTGTGTACAGGATATTTCTGTGTGGAACAGCTCGACCTTGTTCTAAATTGCTTTTGTATATCATGTCAATTTTGGTGCTGTTTTTCATTTGTCATTATCCAAAACACTAGCTCTATTTGACGGCACTTTTTTTTATTGACCAGTATTTCTGGGATTCTTTTCCATCAATTCTTCCCTTTTTCTTTCTTCATTTAAAAGGCCTATGTATTTCTATTTTGAAATGCAGAATATAAAATAAATAAGATACTATTTTCTGAGTAAAAAAAACAACTATATCTGGAGAGGCTTTGTCTCTTCAGTGGCCTCAAAGCTGCTATTAACCAGGTTGCAAGAGATTTATGAACACTTCACAGCTCAGTATATTAAACCACTGCCGCCTGCCAATTTGCAGGGGTGTTGCAGGTGTCAGTGGGAGTGGGAGGTGAGCTCAAGCTGGTCAATGGCCCCATTATGAACCTAATACATTTAGAAAAGTAAAAAAAAAATATCCTGAAATTTGCCATGAATTAACAACATATTTTTAAGCATACAAATATACTGTATTACCACTAAACATACTGTAGTATACATGTTGCAAACTTAATTAAGTACACATTAATTGGCCGAATCACAGTGACATCACGCTGACACAAAATCACATCCGGGTAGACAACTGGAAGTTCTTTTGAATTGTGGAGATACGTAAAATTGGCAAACTTGTTTTTTTCTGTTGTCATTTTCAGCTGTAACTGTAACGTTTAAAGATATATAGTTAAACATGGTGGTCTGACCTAGTTCCTGTTTCTGCTGTTTTCTGTCCTGTGTTGCTTTACTAGCTTCTTTGATAAACCAAATCTAGCGTTAAGAACAGCAACAGCTAGTTCAGGTGATGTCATTTTCTTTAGTCTGTGGTCCAACAGGTAAATTAGGTCTCCAACCTTAGGTTTAGAGTTGACGTATGAAAGCATCAAACATGCATTTTAGATGAATGAGATGAGAGTATTTCGTCCCAGTTTGGTCAGCGCCGTTAAGTACGGGAAGCAAGAGTTTTTTACCCGGAAGTTATTGTAAACAAACATTGTAATTGGGTCTATACATTTCTTTTTCTTTGTACATTCTCGGCAAAAAGACATTCATGCTAGCTAGAGTCATACCATGCCTACTGCTCTGTGAGGCTGTATTTAGGCACAGGTAAATGCTAATATCAGCATGCTAACATGCACACAATGACCTATCTAACATGCTAACGTTTAGTAGATATAATGTTAACCATGTTTACTATCCTAATTTAGCCTGTTAGAATGCTAACATTTGTTAATTAGCTTTATAAACAAAGTACAGTGTCAAAGTGTCTATTTTGACTTGATGGTGCCAATAAATGAAAAGTTAAGGGATTACTTAAGTCATGACACTTTGGGGCACCTGGGTGGCTCGCCTGGTATGGCGTGCTCCCAATGTGCTGAGGCTCGGTCCTTGCAGCAGCAGCTGCGAGATTCAGTTCCGACCAGCGGCCCTTTGCTGCATGTCATTCCCCCTCTCTCTCCCCTTTCAGGTCCTGAGCTGTCCTATCAAATAAAGGCCTAAAATGCCACACAAAAGGCCTGAGAAGAACGTGAATGTGTGTGCCACGTTTTATGTTAGAGGAAAGTTTAAAGGATCGATCACCATCATTAGGGTTCATTATCTTGGAACATGAATGTCTGTAAACTCTTTCAATAGTTGTTGAGATATTTCAGTCTGAACAAAAGCTGACAGTGCCAATCCCAGAGCTACGCCGAGAGCATGGCTGAAAAAGATAAAACTATTTAAATACAACTCTAAAAATGCATGTTAAGAATCAAGGAATATGTCTGAAACATAAGTGCATGTGTTTTTTCTATTTCATTTCATTTGATGTCTCATAACAGAATATCCGATCTTACGAGAACAAAAAGAGCACAGCGATGACAACACATAACTATGACTTATGGACGGGTAGTGCGTGGGGAGGGCTTCCTTGTTATTGTCCATCAGTCACAGCCAAGAAACCTTAGCCTCTGTGGGAGAGGAGACTAAAGAGAAGGACTGCCTCTTGGTTTTCCCTGTCTGGTGTTTCTATAATTCTTCTGCTGGCATTTCCGAATTTCCCTACCCTCTCCCTTTGAAAATAAAAATTCAGTAGCATATTTCATTTCAGCTCTGGTAGGTTAGTGTTAAGCATTGAGCTGTCTAATCTAAACCGACAGTCAATTTTGGGGTCATTAGCCATCAGAAACTTAGCGATTAAGCCTTATTATGTCGATTTCCTTTTGATGCTGTGGACCCTGAATTACGGATCTGTTCAGTTCAATTTAATCTCACAGTAAGCAGGTGTCACTTGAAGAAACCACTGAAAGGTTAGTGCCAAAAAGTGTTACTACTAAATCTCACAAATTAACAGGGAACTCATTTCCATCGGCCACTAAAGTTCTGGTTGTCGCAGTTTCAAATTGTGTTTCATTGTCTTTCCATCTCGGGACACAAAATCTAAATCCCTCACAGATCTGCTCTCCATCCTCTCGAGATGCTCTTTCACTGTGATAGAACTGAGCCGGTTCCCCCAATAAAACGCTGGGCTTCTTGTTTTCACTTTCTTTAATACAATGCCCCTATCATATCAGAGCCTGCAGCTGAACCCACGTTTGATTTGTGAGTTGAAGGAGCAGAGATAATCACAGGGCCTCTGTCTTACATGACCAAAGCACTTTGTGTTTATGGGCTTGTGATGCAAGCCAGTGCAGCAAGCTAAACTGTTTTTAATTTGACCAACAAGGTTTATGTTAGGCAGGAAAGGAAAGGAGAGGGGAGGAAGAGGAGGTAAAAAAAGGGGGGGGGCAGCAATGAATCAAACTGAAAAGTAGCTCAACGGGAGCCCAGAGGTGCCCAAATGGAGTCCATTACCAGTAAAAACTCAGTGTTTCTGAACTGGCCGGCGGGGGTCCGAAGTGTTAAGGTTGGATTATCAGGAAGAGTGTGAAACAAAAGATGATGATGATGGTTAAAGACACGAAAGACTTAAAAAAAAAGAGACATTCTGCTGTACAGCTCCAGCTGCTCGGCCTAGAGCAGTTGAAGTTTATTTGGATTTAGGTTTGCTTCATCTATAAATGCCAATTATCAAAGTGGGGGTGTAACTGCCTTGTTATGAATAGCTCTCCTCTTTTCTTCTACTTTTTTTGTTGGCTTGGCTTGAGGGGTCCACGAAAGACAACAAAGGCATTTACTTTGTAGTTGTTCCTTCCTGACAATGACCTCACCATTATTCTGCAATCAGAACGAGACACTTGAGGAAAAAACTCATTTGGCTTTGATCTCAGCCCCAACTTAAACCTTACAACGTCACGCTTAAACATCACTTTTCATTTGCTAACATCCCATCCGCCGGGCGAGCCCGAAATGACCTTAACCTGAGAACTGTGGCCAAGTCCATCCAAATGTAAAGTGGCATCTCAATACATAACCTACAGATAATAAACACCAGTAATGTTTGACATTCTTTTAATTCTTCACCTATTGTGTATGAAATGAATTTCAAACAGGACACTCCTCTGCTGGTAAAGTCCCATTGAACCACCAGTGAAGCAGCGTCAAACAGAGACAGACGGTGCAGCTAAGTGTGAAATAGGGCATTGCTGAGAAAATAAATTACTCGCTCAACTTTTCACAGCTGAGTAAATGTTTTAAAAAGTACTCAGAACCAACATCTGCTGCAATAATTACATTAAACCCACCTGGTCTATCCTTACAGAGAAGAGGAGCAGTAAGTAATCTCAGTAGTTAGAGAAAAGGATTGCGTGTCCAAAAGAAAAACAGCCGAAGGCTACATTTTGTGCAGAGCTACTAGTAGACATGATCATCTCTGACGGGAGCCTTCAGGCGGACTTCACTCTGCTTCTCCATCACCAGCATCCATCCTCCGCAGACACAGGAGAAGTGAGAGAACCGGATGGTACCAGAATAGCCAAGGGGAGCCACAGAAAGACAGAATTCATTGATCGTGTAATTGAATCAAATCGTCAAGCATTGCTGTGTATTATAATGGAACACGTGTAAATGTAGCCTACTGCATACGTGTGAATTGTTTGAGATTTTGGGGAAATAAGCGTATTCACTTTCTGGACAAGAGTTAGATGACAAGATTGATGCCACTCTCTCATGTCTGCACAGGGAATATGAAACTACAGTCAGTAGGTGGTTAGATTAGTTTAGCTTAAAATAGTTTTTACAATAAGGTTCCTGTACATGCCGTACAGGAACCATATTGTAAAAACTATTTTTACAATAAGGTTCCTGTACATGCCGTACAGGAACCTTATTGTAAAAACTATTTTTACAATAAGGTTCCTGTACATGCCGTACAGGAACCATATTGGCTGCTTACTGTAGCTTCATATTTAACAGACAAACATGAGAGTGGTATCAATCTGCTCATCTTGAGCAAGAAAGAAATTAAATATAAATATTTCACAAAATGCCAAACTATTCCTTTAATGCAAATATAATAGCTTACATGTACGTGTGTCATGCTAATTTGTACTAATGCTGGATGATTTGATTACATTTTATGTATCAATCAATTCTGTATTTCTTTGGCTCCCCTTGGCTACTTTGGCACCATCCAGTTCACCTCCCACTTCTCCTGTGTTTTGAGAGGATGGTCTGTAAGTTACAGTAAATTTGAAGCCAGAGCCAGCTGACAGCTAGCTTACCTTGGAACAAAGCCATGAAACAAACCGCTCTATTCAACGGTAACAAAATCGGCACTCTATCAGCATTACTACTCTACGGCAATCTACAGTACCAGCACCTCTAAAACTCACCAATTTACAAATTATATCTTTTTTGTTTACTCCGTGCAAAGAAAGGTTGTATCAAACGACTGATGCAATGCTAAACAGCTGCTGGCTGTAGCTTCATATTTACCACGCAAACATGAGAGTGGTATCAATCTTTTCATCTAACCATCAGCAAGGAAGCAAATAAGCATACCAAAATGTCTAACCTTTTCTTTAATACTGTGCATTCGACCCTTTCTGAAAATATGAATCACTGGGAGACAAACTGTTTGTGTGCTTTCAACCAAATCATATGTTCATGCACCACATCTTTCTTGTGGTGAAAGGTGATATCATGAACTAACTCAAGCGAAGCTGCATGTGCTATGCATTTATTCAACCTATTTTATGCCTTCTATTAATGACTGATATTCTTCTTCTCCGTGACTGGAAACTGAATATTGGCCACTTGATGTGACAGAGCCGTAAAGTGTGATTTATGTTTCAAAGGTCTAATTGGCAGCATTTCCTCCGTCTCCAGGCTGCACTCGTCAGATTTTTGACATATCTGAAAACCTTGGGAGATGTGTACTTGGCCTTAAACGGCGCTGGCTGTTCCCAGATGATTTATCTCTGTCTTAAGCTACCACTGAATAAAGAGCAGGCCTGCTTCTGTGGCTAACTGCATTTATCTTTGGAAATATCGATTTACGTTGTTCAGCAGAACAATGTCTTGATGGAAATTCTTTTACGGAGGAAAAAGAAAAAACAATAAAAGGGTTATACATGCAGGCAGTTTAGGAACAGCTCATATAACTTTATACCAAACTATATATTTTTATAACTAAATATTTTCCAGACATTTTATCATAAAATCAAGATATATTATGCTATAAAATGTTATGTACTGCAATATGATACAGAAATCATTTCCTTGTTTTTAGCCACACTATAGCGCATGTGGCTCTACGGATGGTAGCGCTGGTCGATCGTAAATGTCTCAACAACTGAAATTTGGTACAAACAGTCCTCAGGAAGAACTGTAATACCTTTGGGGATCAATTTTCATCAATCAAGTTTTCATCCAACTCAAAAATGTCTATTTTCCCAATATTTTGGTTTATGAGCAAATATCTGCATAACTAATGACATTCCCATCAACCTCACCTGTTTGTTTAGTGCAAATGTTAGCATGCTAACACACTTAAAATGGCAACATGGTGAGCATTATACCTGCTAAACATTAGCATGTTAGCATTGTCATTGTGCGACCTGATCTCACAGAAATACGTGAAATGACAACGACCTCTTAGCATTACGTGGTGGTGGCACGTAATGTGTTAAAATTACGTGCCAGCATTATGGAAAAAAATTTAGGTTTAGGCAACAAAACTACTTAATTAGGTTTAGGAAAATATCACCATTAAAATAATGAGGTTACGTACATAGTTTCAGTATGTTATGGGCTACGTGACAGTAACTTAAAGGTGCAATCTGTAATACTGACAGCTAGTGTTTAAAATAGTTACTGCAGTACAACTTCAAACTACTGGAGAGAGTCCCATTGTAAACAGCCGTGGCCCACTTGCCTGGTCCTCCGGTAACGTTAGCTAGCAGTTAGCAGGGTTAGCATGGCGGCGTTAGCCAGGACCAGTAGGGATCGCTTCACTGGCTGTGTCTCACTGGTTTTTGAGAGTAACCAACTTGGGTACTCTAGCTATAATTCAATGTGAGTACACAAATGTTGATAGGACATTTAATGCCCGTCCCTTGTAGCCGTGATAAAAAGCCTGAAGCTAATGCTTACCTGTTCAGGAGGAAATTAGTCAACTCAACGTACTTTTGGGCTCTAAGCTGTCTCCATCTTTCAAATACATCTCCAATATTTACCCGGGGTTTGTTACGTCTCTGGTCACGCAACTGTTAGAAACATGCCGGGTTTTTTAAAATGAAAACTGCTAAATGTGTCTCTGTTCTCCATAATGACTTTGAATGTCTGTGTGATTGAAGGTTTGTAAGTAAGTGCTGCAGGTTTCCAATATTTGCATTTTAAATAACAGTCCTCCACTAACATTAAATTGATTTAAAATTGCCATTGATTCTTTTTTACACAAATTTATCTTTTTACACACAATTCCCACCTGACTGACCTCCGGTAAACAGCATCGGTGGTTAATTCATTGTGAGCTGTAGCCCTAATTCGAATTATCCACAGCTGTGTCATTGCTATGTTATGCAAACACACAGCACATGTCAGCTTCATAAATCTTCCTGCAACGGCTGGTGTAGGGAGTTATCTTAACACGGCGGGAAAACAAGCAAAGCCTCTTAGCTGTTTAAGGCACTATTGATTTGATTTGCTTACTAAAAGGGGAAATGTATAGATGCATACTGTCTTCTCCAGAGAGTGATATTAGTTTCCCTCAGGAGGAAAGGATACTGTCTGAGCGAGGCGTGAAGAATTGGCTCCAGGTTCGGCAGGAGCGTGGGCCTCTTCGTCAACGTATAACATGTTATTAAAGGAGAGAAAGTTGTTACAGGACTGTTTCTCTTGAAGGTAACCCAAAGCTATCCAGTTCTGTGGTCGCAGGAAGAAAATGTATTTCTCGCAGCACACTGAGCACCATGACAGCTGACGACACTAAACCCCCAGTCTCACTTTCTCAGCCTTCCTCTCCTCTCGCTCTCTGGTTTTCTTTTTCACTCACTCTGAATTGCTACCTCAGCTACTCGCATTTTCACAAACCCCACAGTTTTACTCCAGGAACAGTTTGTTCTGTGTGTTCAGGCTGGAGGGGTTTGTTTTATGTTAAACTGCATGTTTTTCATGTAGCTATATTGATTAAGCACCAATCTGTGATCAGCTGCCATTGCTGTGTTTGAACACTTCCCAGAGATCACTGTGTAATGTCAGCAGTAATGTGAGGTCTTTCTCCTTGCAGTTTACATTCATGAAGGTGTGTTCTTTGCTTCACAAATGCTAACTACGGAGTGCTGCCTGCAATTAATGTAAAATGCATCCCTTCCTGTTACTGTGTGACAAACAGTGTAATGTAAATGTGCAACTTTGGCATTATATTCACCGGGAAATGTACACCTGTGCTTCAGAGTGATGCAGTATTATAGCCCATGCAGGAAAAAAACTATTCAATATCATTATGAAAGTTTCCAGCAGTATACAGTTTGGTCAAGCAGACAACATGTAATATTTTCCCTCAGTGCAAAGACATTACAGTTATGTACGGTGGTGAAAAGCAGCTACATACATTCACTTAAGTACAGTTGTGTGTGTGTGTGTGTGTGTGTGTGTGTGTGTGTGTGTGTGTGTGTGTGTGTGTGTGTGTGTGTGTGTGTGTGTGTGTGTGTGTGTATGTATGTATGTATGTATGTATGTATATATATATAGACAGGGTCCACCCTGCATACTTATTACATTTACCTTTTGATATTTGAGACATTATTTTGATAATACTTACGTACTACATGCTTTTAATTAAGAAATATTTTGAATGCAAAACTTTTAAAGTTAACAGAGTATTTTTTACACTATGGATAGTACAGCTGTATACTGTATACTCCACCACTGGTTAATTTTCAAAAGAATTTCAAAAAAACTTAGTTTAGAGCTGGGCAATATGTCAATATTATATCGATATCTATATCGACTATAGATATCATCTTAGATTTTAGATATCGTAATATTGTGATATGGCATAAGTGTTATCTTTTCCTGGTTTTAAAGGCTGCATTACAGTAAAATTATGTCATTTTCTGAACTTACTAGACTGTTTTATTATTTGTATTTACCCACTTAGTCATTATATCCACATTACTGATGATTATCACAAATCTCATTGTGTAAATATTTTGTGAAAGCACCAATAGTCAACTCTACAATATCGTTGCCTGCGTTGAGGTATTTGGTCCAAAATATCGTGATATATGATTTTCTCCATATCGTCCAGCCCTACCTTAGTTTAACATTTTACCTAGGCTACATTTTCTATTCACTTCTATTTTATTTCTATTCTATTGCAAAATGGTGCACTGGGAAATTATCTGTACAGACACAGCACAAGTATGTTAGCACATGTACATTGACAATCTCCTTTTTTGCATGCATGCATGGACAGATCCTAGCAGACCTACTGATGCATCTGTGGAACAAGATGTTTTTCCCAGCCTCAATCAGCAGTAGACGCTGATAAAAATTTTCCACAGGTTCAATGTAATCTCTGCTTGGGTTGACAGAATCTGAGAATGTATAAGAGAGCTGATCTGAGCTGAGAGAGTGTGTGTGTGTGTATCAACAGACTGACACCATGATGCAGACACTGGCCCTCCTGCTGCTTCAGGTAGCATACGGTGAGTAGCATGGCTTAGCTAGAGAAGTCAAACTGAATAAAAATAAGTTGGTAAAGTTCTTACAAAATGTGGATAGATTAAGCACTAAATTCATTTCAGTTATAGAATTCAATTCATGTCATCGTTTGTAGTTGTTGGATGTGGTACACCTGCTGTCAAGCCTGATACCAACAGGGTGGTGAACGGAGAGGACGCTCGCCCCCATAGCTGGCCTTGGCAGGTACTGTCACCCAATGTTTTCAATTCACTATTTAAACAGTATCACAATGTTTTTGACCAAATAGCAGGGCTGCACGATATGAGGGAAAATATCTACAGTACTCAGCATAAGTGAATACACCCATGCTAAAGTTGACTAAAAAGAGAAATAAAAAAATCATCTTTTGGAAATTGATCTTAATGCCTCAATTAAAAAAAAAAAAAAAAAAAATCCAACCTTTAAGGACACCAATTTTATTTGTGAATGAATAATGTATCGTATATAAATACATTTTCTTCCTTAAAATACAGGGGGCATAAGTAAGTACACCCCTATGTTAAATTCCCATAGAGGCAGGCAGATTTAGATTTTTAAAGGCCAGTTATTTTATGGATCCAGGATACTATGCATCCTGATAAAGTTCCCTTGGCCTTTGGAATTAAAATAGCCCCCCCCCCACATCATCACATACCCTTCACCATACCTAGAGACTGGCATGGGGTACTTTCCATAAAATCATCTCTCAATGCAAATCAAACCAGCTATTAGACTAACTGAAATAAAACCATGCCAATCTCTAGGTATTTGATTATTTTGACTGATATTGCAATATGGTTCACAATATCGGGGGTATTGATGATTTTTGCATTATTCTCATTTTCATTTTTTTTATGATTATAGTGTGATTTTTGCAAGGATCTGTACCAGACAACGATGTTTTTCTTTAGTCTGTAGGTTCGATTTGGCTGGGACATCACTGCAGCATCACAATACTTAATTCACAATGGTTTGACACATATTTTGCCTTTAACAAATATTTATATTTAAACCTGCGATTTGGATATTGCACTAGTCCATATTGCGATTTTGATTAAATTGCAGTTAATTGTGCAGCCCTAGTAAATACCTCGATTTAACAATATTGTAGAGTTGACTATTGGTGCTTTCACTAAATATTTCCGATTAGATTTTTGATAAATAATTTACAGGACCATGGATATAATGACTAGGTGGGTAAAAACAAATAATAGAACAGCCAGAACAGTAAGGTAATAAGTAAGAGTAACAGTAAGGTAGGAAAGTTACATCATTTCACTGTTATGTGGCCTTTAAAGTGCCCATATTACGAAAAAAACACTTTTTCTGGGATTTGGGGTGTTCTTTTGTGTCTCTGGTGCTTCCACACACATACAAACTTTGAAAAAAATCCATCCATGCTGTTTTGAGTGAGATATGGTTTCTGAATGTGTCCTGCTTTCAGTCTACTAGTGAGCTGTTCAAAATCGGCTCGGACTGTGACGTCACAATCCGAAATGAGCTGGCTAACCACAACAGTTAGCTCGTAGCGTTAGCATTAGCATGCTAACGCTAATGCTAACGCTAATGCTAACGCTAGCATGCTACGTCGTTCTCAATAGCAAAGCACTGCTACAACACACACAAGTTCACCATAATCTACAAAAGAACTACTTACATGTGCGCCCTCATTTAGAAGTCTCCCAGCTAATCCTGCCTTGTAACTGGTAACTGACCAAAGTTGGAGAAACCGCTTTCTTTTACTGTCTCTGTCAGTACCCGATCCGTTCCACCTGCACAATCCGTTCTGCGCATGTGCAAGATGACACGTATGCCATGACGTAGGCGCAGATGATAATGCTGCGTTCATTCCACCACCACCTTGGAATAACGGCACCGCTTCCACCTGCACGATCCGTTCTGCGCATGCGCAAGATGTTCACACGCTAGCCTCCAGCTAACGTTAGTTAGCTAATAGCTAATTCGGCGGACCGCTACCGCTTCCACCTGCACGATCCGTTCTGCGCATGCGCAAGATGTTCACACGCTAGCCTCCAGCTAACGTTAGTTAGCTAATAGCTAATTCGGCGGACCGCTAGGTGATTATAGCGGTAGCTAACGGTTAATTCGGCGGACCGCTAGGTGATTATAGCGGTCTGCCGTTAGCCCCCCGGGAAGCTAACGTTAGTTTAGCTAACGGTTAATTCGGCGGACCGCTAGGTGATTATAGCGGTCTGCCGTTAGCCTCCACCGGGAAGCTAACGTTAGTTTAGCTAACGGTTAATTTGGCTAACCGCTAGCTGATTGCAGCGGTCTGCCGTTAGCCTCCACAGTTAAGCTAACGTTAGTTTAGCTAACAGCTAATTCGGCTAACCGCTAGCTGAGACAGCATGTAAACTAAAGACCCTCAAAATAAAACTTGAAAATAAACGTTAACATATATAACAGCTGTTACGTCAGTTCTACTTTACTTGTGCTCATTTAAAATACAATCACTCAATACTTGTCTTTATTGTTATTACTGTAATGTCTTAATTTAGCTGTAGCCTGCTTTTCCCATTAAGTTTGACTTAACGTTATTTTAGACTGAATCTAGCTGCAGAAACAACGTAACCAGTGGGGCGGTGCCTGTTATTTCGAGGTGGCATGAACGCAGCATTATCATCTGCGCCTACGTCATGGCATACGTGTCATCTTGCACATGCGCAGAACGGATTGTGCAGGTGGAACGGATCGGGTACTGACAGTCTCTAGAGTTAGCTAGCTGACATGCTCTACATCTGAACTACTGAGCATGTGCGAGTGCAATCAAAGATAGTAGTGAAGAAGAAGATGAAAAGAGGTCTCACTCTGTAGCTAAAACAGAAACCAGGTGAAAAGAGGATCTGCAGCAGTGAGAGAGAGCTGTGCAGTACAACAAAAATATGGTGTTTTTTGAAAATTAAACCATGTAAACCTATTCTGGTACAACCTTAAAATACAGTTATGAACCTGAAAATGAGCATAATATGGGCGCTTTAAAACCAGGAAAAGCCAACACGCCATATTACGATATCCAAAATCTAAGACGATATCTAATCTTGTATCACAATATCATTATAATGTTGATATATTTCCCAGATCTAAGGGTAACTATATTCTTTTTTTAGAATTAAATTCTAATTACCCACGTTTTTTTTTGCACAGATCTCCCTGCAGGTGAAGCATGGCAGCCGTTTCCATCACACTTGCGGAGGGACTTTGATTGGACCTCGCTGGGTACTGACGGCTGGACACTGCATCTGGTGACTAACAATAAGACAAGATACCTACTGTGTGACTCAAGGGATAACACGTGAGAGCTAAAGACAGACGTCAAGGATTTATCGAAGCAAGCCCCCAGAACCAATGTTGGAATATAGTTTGGTGATACAAATGAGATCTAGAGAATTGTGTAGAAATATGAGGCATATAAGACAGGGAAATGTAATCTGAAATGAGGTGTCTTACAGGCCAGGGGATGTGTACCGTGTGGTCCTGGGGGAGCACGACATGAGCAAGGAGGAGGGCACGGAACAGATCAGAGATGTTTTGCGGATCATTGTCCACCCCAACTGGGACATTGACTTTGTGGCTGCTGGGTGAGTTTATTATCACCAACGGAAGCCTTAAAGGTACAATATGTAACATTTCTGCTTTAAAATGTCTAAAAATGACCATACCTATGTTATATATTTTTATGAGTTGTGTTCTTACACTATCCCAAATGTTTCCACCAAATGTCAAACCCAGAGAAATCTGTTATTTTATTTTCAGACACGGCACGTTTCCTTTAGTCGCCCGTCAGTGGCGTCATATAACCCTTTCACCCTCCAGTTACTCTAACTTCCGTCAGAACACTGGCAACAAGATGATACATTCAGGAGTAATTGTAAATCATCGTAATGTCACAGAAAAAAATACTTGTAACCGTAATACTGCTTTTTTTTGGCCATAAAGCATCATTTTGTGATTAATTACATCCCACTTTTTATCACAGTAATACAACAGATACCTTATTTATTTTGAAAGTTCAATATCGACAAGTAGCTAACATTGATGCTAATGCTTTGTGGGTAACATTATGAGGTTACAACATCATTCAACACGCTTTAGTATGACTGTTTCGACCACAGTTAACAGGACTGGGCTAACCCACGAATAACTTCACTAGCAACGTTAACTGTATAGATAGACGATTAATCTAATGCTAATTTAGCCAGCTAGAACACCCCAGTCTGTCAGCCTCACTCCCCTGGCGCAGAGAGACTCAGTCGGGGATGACAGCTGACAACAACCCCGGGACATATAGCTAGCTAGCTATCGTTAGCCCCCAGTCAGCTATCAGCCAGCTACTTTTATTACAGCAACCCCCCGGCCAGAACTTATCTCCAGTGCCTGGTGCTTACGACGCTAACAGCAGTTTAATTAAACGTCGGGAAACGGACCATATCAGACCAGGCACCGAGTCACAACAGCGGCCATCCATAGAGTTAGCTACATCTCTGCAGCGCTACCGGTGTATGTGCTGAAAATCTCCTCCCTGCCGAATTTCTCCCCTCTTCGCGTTATGCTGTCTTTACGGTTAGCTAAATTAACCCGACAAAAGGTGAGTTAAGCACCAAAACGAAAAGTTAAGATTACTGAAAAGTGAAGGGGAGATAATTCCGGGCAGCTGGGAATTGTTCTGCTGCTGCACAACAGGCATCGAACGTCCTGGCTGCGCTGTGCGGGAGATTCCCCGACAATCCCCACCCACACCCGTCTCTCAGCCTCGTTTAGTAGCTAGCTAGCGTTACAACAAACCCCTTCCGCCCCGGTGTTGAAACGATCCAAAAGGTGACACTGATATGTGAAATATTTTGTGTTTTAGCTGCTGGCTACTGTTAGCTTGCTGGCTCACGAGCTAACTGGTCAGCTACAAATAAAAATCTAATCAAGAAAAACGTAATTATGTTGGGGAAACTGCAGCTATTTTATTAGAATGAATAAACGTAACGTGAATAAACTTGAACGGGTAAACTCGTCCGTGAACTGATGCATTCTAACTGGCAGCGAAGGTGTTTAACACTTAAAACTCCCATAATTCCACGCAACTTCCCAACGTCATCAAAAGTCCAGTTTTACCGTCCATTGTTTTGGTTGAGAGACCCCTAGTGGCAGAAAGTTACATATTGTACGTTTAATACACATAAAATAAGACTGTTAATTTACACCTGTAAGCAGAAGAACCTACAGTATTAAGTAAATGGAGTAATGTAACCAATTTACCCATATACAGTACATACTGAAAGGGATTGAATGAATTCATGTTATCAATAAAGACCATAAAAACAGTCTCAATGAAAGATCTAAGCTTGCTTAAAGCGCATGTTCCACTCAATCAGTGAAAATCTACCTATAATAGTGTTTTTCTCACAGCAACGATCTTGCCCTGCTGAAACTGGATAAGAGCCCCATCATGAGTGACAGCATTGGGGTGGCTTGTCTTCCAGAGGCTGGAGAGATCCCCACCCACGGTTCACCGTGTTACATCTCCGGCTGGGGCAACCTTTACAGTAATGTCCCTGTGTCCTCACCTGTCATCCTGCCTTTGCACTGATGGCTGCAACTCACTGCAGGGTTTCATTTGGCTAAAAGATTAATGGGTGCTTCAGGCTCAGACAGGTGAAAATGTTGCCTAGAACTCAGTTGTAACTTTATTGTGAGCATTGGTTGACATAAACCAGCTGCACTCTCAATGCATTACAATGCATTTTCCAGCTAATCCAATAATTTCTTAACCCACAAAGGAACAGGAAACCTTTCAGTTTATCTGAAAAATCACCAGATTTGAAAATACATGGTTTTCACTGGACAGGAAAGGTATCAAACCTGTAATCTAAAAAGTAACTAGAGCTGTCAGAAATGTACAGTATTTGCCTATGTAGTAATAGAGGTATGAAGTTGCATAAACTGGAAATTCTCAAGTAAAGTACAAGTACGCCTACCTTGAATTTGTAATTAATAGTCTACATTGTAGGCTAGCTGAGAACTGCTGACTGGGAGTTTGATGGACAAACAGGCCTAGTGCCAAGCCCAGGCTGTTTATTGCCTCTCATGTATTAGCATACTATATGGTATCCATCAGTTCTAAAAGATAATTAACCCAGAACGTCATTTAAAACACTTACCACTGTTCTGGCGCGATTTCCAGAATCCCCAAAGACTCTTCTAATCACCTGGATGAAAAATATAGTCCGTCCGCTGAATAATAAAAAATACTTTTAGTAAGTTCCCAAGTTGCAACTTCGTTTCCTTCTTTCTTATGAACGTATGTCGGCGGGCTGCCATCTTTGTTTTGAGTTGGAAACAGAGGCACAGGTTGGGAAACGGGATATATTATTATTTAGGATTCAGCGGCGACGGCCTATTTTTTTTCCCAGATGGATATAGAGAAGTATTTAGCTAGGGAAAACGGTGGTTTTTATCTTATGTTTGTTTTTTGTGTGTGTGTTTTTTACACATCACAGTTACGAAACTAATGTTTACCTCAATGGCTAGCTATGCCAATCTAAAAAAAAGATGCTAATACATAAGGCACTAACTGGGTCTGGTCAGGACAAGTGGAGAGCTAGCTTAAGTTACTCACCAAGGCTAACGTTAAGCTAGCTGTTGATGGTCCGTATATCCTTCCATTGTAGAGCTGCTTGCTTTTATCTATGTTTGTTTCTACATTTTGTGTGTGTTGTGTTGTGTTGTGTTGTGTTGTGTGTGTGTGTGTGTGTGTGTGTGTGTGTGTGTGTGTGTGTGTGTGTGTGTGTGTGTGTGTGTGTGTGTGTGTGTGTGTGTGTGTAATGAAACTAATTACTTTTGCTGCTGAGTAAATAGTAAAGTAATGGAATTACTTTTTAAATGAGTAATGTGTAATGAGTGTTTACAGTTTTGAAGTTTGTTTTCCAACACTGCTCTCTGCCTTGTATGTATGCATTTATGTGTTGCTGAGCATGTCTCTCCTCTGTGTGTGTGTGTCTCTCAGCCCATGGCCCCATGCCTGACAGGCTGCAGCAGGCCTTGCTGCCTGTGGTGGAGCACAGTGTGTGCAGCCGCAGCGACTGGTGGGGCATCAACGTCAAGAGCACCATGATCTGTGCTGGAGGAGACGTCGTTTCTGGATGCAATGTGCGTGAGGCAACAACAGAAGCCCCTTGTTGTTATCAAAAGTGTGTTAAGGCAGTGGTTCCCAACCTTTTTAGTCTGAGGTCCCCCCACAGCCCTGTCAGATGAACTCACGTTCCCATTTATCAATTCCCAATGTATGTTCCAAATATATAACACTATTCATTATATATAAGTACATTTTGTTAGGCTTTTCATACCACTGAACTGTCAATATTAAGGTTGGTTTGGGCAACAATCATACTACTACTTCTTGGAAGTGAAGCTGAAAGTTTCAACTATTTCTCCATTACTTTTTAGCAAATCATTTGAACTGTTTAGTCAGTAGTTTTAGCTATTTATTTCTACAATGTATTCATTACTTTTAGCTTATCATGTCAACTGTTTATGTACAGGGCCGTGCAGAGACCTTCTGAGGGGCAGGGTCTCAAATTCAAAAAAGGGCACATGGAACAAGATTTGTTAACAATATATGTCATCTTTATTTTAAAAACTATATTTTACATTTTTACATAATACTAAATTCACAATACTGTACACCTCAAAATTAAATGGTTGAGAGGCAGAAAGCAGATGGAAAAGTGTGTGTGTGTGTGTGTGTGTGTGTGTGTGTGTGTGTGTGTGTGTGTGTGTGTGTGTGTGTGTGTGTGTGTGTGTGTGTGTGCGCACACACACACTTCTGTTAACCTACAGAGAACTGCTGCTGCCATCTCTTGTGTATCAGAGAATGAAACGGTGACGCTAAAAGGCTGACTCTAGTGTGTGCCCTAATAAAACGAGTAATTGTGGCCGCGGCAGCTCGTGCAGGTCCTGTCACTACTTCAAAGTTAGTTGCCGCTGCCACAAATTTAGCTTGCCTGCTGGCTGTTTTCATCCTGGAGGAGACTCGTTAACTAGCGGCAGCAGCTAGAGGCTACTATAATGTACCAAATGTGTATGCATGCATGTATTCTCATTCACTTCAAAAGCCCACTTACTGGCACTTCAACTTCCAACGTTCTCTCGCTCTTGCTGGCCGCCGACGGACTAACTTGTGTCCAAGTGGCGTGCCTGGCAGGAAGCGGACATGCATCACACAATAACCCTGGTCATCATGTAATATGAAGGTTTAGGTTGTTTTATTTAGCTAATTATTATTGTTAAACACTCTTCTTAAATGTACCACTTGTGGGCCATTGTCAAAGAAAAAATATGAGAAAAAATATAAAATAAAAATAAAATATGGACAAAAAAAGGGCACTTTGACCTTGAGGGCAAAAGGGGCAGGTGCTCAAGCACCCATCTAGTTTTTTAAGCACTTTTATAATACAACTGCAATGTTCAGGTGTTGAGAAATTCTTTTATTCAAATCATTTATTCATTCATTAATTAGTTGATCTTCTCCACAACAGACGTACACGTACCCCTGGTACCACTGTATTAAAGCCCCTGCTGTGAACAAGGTCCGCTACTTTACACTGTGACTGTGTTCCCGTTCCTCTCTCAGGGAGACTCTGGCGGTCCTCTCAACTGTTTGGGTCAGGATGGGAGGTGGTACGTCCAGGGTGTAACCAGCTTCGTTTCCTCTCGTGTGTGCAATGAAGTGAAGAAACCCACCGTCTTCACCCGCATCTCTGCCTTCACTGAGTGGCTCAGCGACGTAAGTTGATCAGTACTTGTTCTATTTGATCTTCAGCAGGGGTCCTCAACGTTTTTTAGGCCAAGGACCCCTTAGCTGAAAGAGAGACGGAGCAGGGACCCCCACCACATATTGTATGAAATTGAGTTGCATGTTAAACTCATTGACATATATATTAATGGACCAATGGACCCCATTGCTCTGGACGGAGACCAGTGAAGGCTATTAGAAGCAATTTTCCGGTGATGGCCAGCTTTACTGCGCAGCCTCCAACTGACAGAGACAGCGTAAATGTGACGTGAGCAAAGTGAAAGTTGTAAGTGTTCTGGTAGCTGTGCCAAGAGAAATCTCAATCATTCCCAATCTTACAGAGACGGAGAGTGTAGGTATATGTAAGGAGATAACATAAGCACAGGCTAATTATTGCTAACTAGTCCATGAAAAGCGCTATATAAATTCAATTTATTATTATTAACTAACATGCTAGTTAACATTAGTAATTAAACCTAAACAGCTAACGTAAGTCGAAACTGCCTGCGAGCTTCTCCTGTACTATACGGTAATTCCTCTACTGTGCGACAGTAAGTCACTTGGTTATGACACAATCGTTAGCCTATTTTTACAAAAACGTCTGCTACGGAGCCATAACGTGAGATACAAGGTAATGGAGCCTTTTATACATTGTCGTGTTTCTTTAAAAATAAACAATGGACAAATCGAGTCTTTAAACGCTTCGGATGTAAAGTTATTCTCAGTCAAGTGACGTAAAAAAAAATGGCGGTAAGCGGAATGCTAACAGGAGGTGATGGCCAGTTAGCAACAAAATGGCGCCATGATGGCTCGAGTTCTGAAGCGAAGCTTACCCCCTTGGTTAAACTGGGCCTCCAATAACGTGTAGGGCGGCCTAAAGCCTTTACACATACCATTTGATGGTACATACAATACTAAGGTATTGCTATAATTATTATTGACATAGTGATATATTTATACATCATGTTTTAATGTTATACATACATGTAGCACTAGGCCGATTTATGTTTGCTAATAATATGTTGAACCCATGTTTATATATATTTTCAGACATACTACCTTTGAAACTTTTTTAAATGATTGAACAATAACTTTGGGCCCCCCTGCAGTAACTGTGAGCACCCCCTAAGGGTCCCGGACCCCCTGTTGAAGATCTCTGATCTACAGTCACAGCTCACATGTGCATGGGTCTGTCCGTAGAGACACAGACATGTCACTGACAGAACATTTCATACATCACTAAGTTATGTTTTCTCTTCAGGTCATGCTGCGGTACTGAAGATTCACCGGATTGGACACCAGTTGATCAATAATGAGCTCCCAAGTTAATAGCCAATATTTTCTCTGTTTTCTCAGACTTAGAACAATATGTCTGTAATTACTGAAAAACATTAGAATATAGGAAAATACAATGCATTTAAATCCTTTTCATACTGTTCAATAAACATTCCTGTCTTTTATCAGGACGCCTGTGGTTGTAAATTATTGGACCTTTTTTTTTTTTTTTATCAATGTCACATAATCGTTAAGTGCATGTGTGAAATTCGAGGCCCGCAGGCAAAGTCTGGCCCCTTGCAAATTTGAATCTGGCCCACGTATCAATTTAGGTTCACAATAAATGTTGGCCCGCCTAGCTCTGCACCAAACCAAAAAGGTTGGGAAACTGTTTTTCAAACTGCAATTACGCGACACTCAAAGCAGAATAGAGAGCCGAAGTCCCGCCCCTTCCGGTGGACCTCATGGGACCTTAACTCAGAAAAAATATGAACGGTAGTGAACAGCGAGAAGCAAATTATTTTGTGATCCCGTTTGAATTGAGCCATTGATTACAAATATGATGTTCGTCAATTTAAAAGAAAATGTTTCAACCGAAGAAAGTCTCAGTTAGCCGGAGGTTTGTCGAAGTACCACTTAGTTTAGTGTGAAACCACTTGGTGGACTACATCTCCCGTCTCACACAACCTACCTAACCTAGCTTGATGCTCGGCTTGCTTGTTAGCTAGCTAGCTTAGCTCTGTTAAACAACACATGTAACGTTATCTTAACTGCTGGGTTTCATCCAGTCAAGTGTTCTCAGCAGAGAAGCAAAAGAACAAGCGAGACCCTCGGCTCATTAGAGTAACGTTACATCCCCGGTACGACAGACAGAGACATCGTAGCTTCAGCGAGACGTCATCCATGAAGTTTGTAGTCTTTCTAATTACGTATTTTTACAGTCTTATACTTCAACAGTTTAACAATAAACTGAGACTTTCTTCGGTTGAAAAAAAATGTTTTAAATTGACAAACATCATATTTGTAATCCATGGCTCAATTCAAATGGGATCAAAAAATAATTATTATCTCTCCATTGACCCTCGTTCATATTTTTTCAAAAGATACGTCCCATTGGCCAGAAGTAGAAGGGCGTTACTTCGGCTCTCTATTTGGCAGGTTGGCCAACTTTGAGACTCAGAAATGACCACGCAATCAGAGAGTTTGCATATTCGGGCCTGTGACACAGGTTGTTGTGAGTCGGCTGTTTGGTGGCCTTTTAATAATGTAATCAGAATGATTGTTTTGCTTGACTTGCTAAATTCTATGATGACTAAGGAACATTTTTATGGACTTTTTAGGATTTATGTGGGCCAAATTGTATGCTAAAAGACTATGGGACATGCAATAATATAGTCAAAAATATTTTACTTTTTCAATTAAAAGCATGTAAATAAACCATACATTGATGCGATTCTCATTTTCCAGTGTGGCCCTAGATAGAGTTCCTAATTTGCATCACGTGTATGTAAAAACAAAAAAGTAACCATAATTGTTTATTATAAAGCACAGCAGCAGCTAAAATCAAACAAAATCTTCATTTTTCATGAGACAAGTGTAGAAAGATTCATCTCTAAAAATGCATTGTTGTGTGATTAGAAGAATGAGGAATTGTTGCGGTGTGTGTGTGTGTGTGTGTGTGTGTGTGTGTGTGTGTGTGTGTGTGTGTGTGTGTGTGTGTGTGTGTGTGTGTGTTTGTGGGTGGAGGACTTATGAATCAGTATTTCCTATCAATCACCACCAAGGTCGACCAAGTGTCGGCGCTGGTGAACATACTGTCTGGTGATGCACCAGGTGGAGCTGAGCCAGCTCCCATCAGATAAACAGCAGCAGTAGGTTACCGTGACGACCTCAGCCGTCTGCTACGTCAGATAACCGGAGCACTTTGAGCCACTTTTGACAAATATACATCCAGTTTGTGAAAACAGACTGTGCTATTTTTAGCATGATAGAATGTGATAATATACAAGGTTACATACAGTAAATAAGCTCACAACTTTGTTTGAATCAGTTTGACAAGGTGTAGATTTAGAGTGAGCAATACAACAAAGCATAGAAATATTACAATGTACTCATCAGTAGCTATTAGGGCTGGGTATCGCCAATGATTTTCCAGATTTGATTCCGATTCACTAGGTCCCGATTCGTTTACATTTCCGAATTTGTTTTAGTTTTTTTACAGATTGTGTTTTGTGCATTTTAGGCTTTTATTTGTATAGGACAGATGAAGACAAGACAAGACAAGAAAGGGGAGAGAGAGGGGGAATGACATGCAGCAAATAAGGGCCGCAGGTCAGAGTCGAAGAAGCGCCCGCTGCGTCGAGGAGTGAACCTCCATATATGGGCGCGCGCACTACCAGGTGAGCTACCCAGGCACCCAGTTACAGTACCAATTTTGCTTGGAGCTAAAAGAGATTCTCAGAGAACTTATGCTGTAAATTGTACAAGCAAGAAGCAACCCTCAAATATATTTTGTTATGCACCAGGTTATTGTTTACATTAAGAATTGACCACCAAAAATGTGTTTAAAGTACTTTGTACTTGGGGCGCCTGCAGCTCACCTGGTTGGCTCAACCAGGTGTACAGAGGCTCAGTTCTTGTTGCAGCGGCCACGGGTTCGGTTCCGACCTGCGGCCCTTTGCTGCATGTCATCCCCCTCTCTCTCCCACTTTCCTGACTTAATCTGTCAATAATATAAAGGCAATAAAAGCCAAAAAAATTATCTTAAAAATAAGTACTTTTTACTCAACAGGACTTACATGACAGAGACATCCATGGGCGCCTGGGTAGTTCACCTGGTAGAGCGTGCGCCCATATACAGAGGCTCAGTCCTTAATGCATTGGCCGCGGATTCAGTTCCGACCTGCGGCCCTTTGCTGCATGACATTTCCCCTCCCTCTCCCCTTTAAAGGAACACGCCGACTTATTGGGAATTTAGCTTATTCACCGTAACCCCCAGAGTTAGACAAGTCCATACATACCCTTCTCATCTCCTTGCGTGCTGTAACGTCTCCAGTGGCATCAGCCCATCACAGAACAGGCAGGTGACTGGTTCCAGTAATGCTAGCTCGAATATGATTATAATTACACCAACATGTTCCAACATGTTGAGTTCGTAGTATAATAAACAACGTAAATGACACAGCCATCTTTTTAAACGCGTAAAAAACCTTAGCGGAGTGATATGCTCGCAGCAAGCCTGTCTGAGAATATAGTTCCCGGTTTGTTTACGATTAGAAGATGGCTGTGTCTCATGTTCGTTTTTGTACACGCTCGTAGAATCTACAACATGTAAATAGGAACATGTTGGCGTACTTTGTCCACTTTGCTACAATTGGGAGCAGTAGGCTAGTTGGAACCAGTTACCTGCAGGATCTGTGCTGGGCTAAGCTAATGCTGGAGCCGTCAGACAGCGTTACAGCACGCACGGAGATGAGAAGGGTATGTATGGACTTGTCTAACTCTGGGGGTTACGGTGAATAAGCTAAACTCCCAATAAGTCGGCGTGTTCCTTTAAAGTCTAAATTGTCCTGTCAAAAATAAAGGCCTAAAACTGCCCAAAAATAATCTTAAAAAGAAAAGAGAAGGTGAGAAGGAATACTGTATATTAAAATTATTATCAATTTCGGGATTTTATCAATATCAGATCACTCAAACAAAGATTGATTTTAATTGGAGAATCAATTATTTTAATCCAGCCCTAGTAGCAATGCTAGTATTGACATTAAAATAGACTCATGCAGAATGGCCCATATTTTATTACTGGATTATAATTATTGATCCATTACTTCAATGTAATGTTTAAATGAATAAGTATCTAGAGCTTGTACTCTCTTATATTCAAATAGAGTAAGACTACACTGATGAGTGAGGTTCTGCTTCAAACCATGACATGAACACAGAGTTTTGGACATGGATGTATCCCCATCTGCTGGTAGATGTGGGAGCCTGCCTAGTGCTGTCAGCGTCACAGCAGCTCCATCCAGTGGGCAGAAAAGAAGACAGACACACACTCTGAAATATGACATGTAACTTCATCAAAAAGCTATTCCTCTTGAATTAGTTTTAAACAGAAGCATTAATTCCCTCTAAGGATTTTCAAAATCCTATTTCTTTGTAGGGTTGTGCAATGAATCAAATTTGGATTGGATTTTGATTTCGCCTCCTAACGATCACGAAAACAATGTAATCAAGAAAAAACTTTATTTTGTCTTGTGTTCTGAAGGGGATTTCAAAAGGTTCAACAGGGAAAGTGTTCAGGGAAATTTCACAGTTCAAGGTGTTTTCATTTTTTTTTAAGTTCAATAATTTCAACATCTTTCCAAAAGTCAAAAAGTAATCATGTTAAATAACCGTGATTTCAAAATTGACCAAAATAATTGTGATTATGATTTTTTTTCTTCATAACAGAGCAGCCTTAAGGCCTCTTTACAGTCACCGTTCCCAACCTGTTGTGCGACAATGTCCAGATGAGAGAAGAGGAGTTGTGTAAAAAACACACTGATGCTCGTCTGAACTGCCTTCAATTACTACAGCCAGGGTTTCCGCGGGGTCTTAAAAAGCCTAAAAAAAGTCTAAGATTTCCAAATAAAAATTGTAGGCCTTAATAAGTCTTAAATTCACTGAAGTATTGTGTCCTAGGTCTTAAATAATGTTCAACAGGTCTACATTTTTTCTAATGCTCATTGAAATTCTGTGGTGTTGTAGTTCTTTCTGTCTTTAGTCCAAATATAATTTGCTGTATTATGACTACAAATGAGACCAACATGCAACTTCCGGGCTCTGACATCTGACTTTGTTTTTGATGTTGTGATATGGGTCTTAAATTGTATTCACAATGGGCTTAAAAAGGTCTTAAAAAGTCTTAAATGTGACTTGGGGAAATGTTGTTGTTGATGCCCCAGGCTGTTGCCTCTCAAGCTACATCAGGGGCGATTCCAGGATTTTTTAAGTGGGGTGGCACAAGTCAGGGGGGGCCTGGGTGATTTGATCAGAATACAGCATATAAAATCTGCTTAGAAATAAAGGAAGTATTGCATAGGATAGAACAACACAATGTCATTTTGCTAAATAAAACACATCACATTCATTATTAATTTCACTTTTTTTTTTTTTTCGACAAATTGTGTATCCAAATACAAAACACATTTTCTGGTCTCTTAAGGTAAAAAAAATTGTGTATTTGGAAACAAACAAATAAAAAAATAAATTGACAAGGCCTGGGAAGATTTTTTTCACAGAACCGTATAAAAATAAAGTGTAATACACTTACAATAAATTTGCCTCGAACTTCAACAAAGAAAACCTTACTGTACACAGTTTCCGATAACAGGAAACAGAACAGAAATAAAATCCTTCTTTCCATCACATGTAAATTCATTATCAATTTGGTCGAAACCTTGACACTGTAGCCGCTCAGCCTCGCTACCCTCTGAGACTCAACCAGTTTGGACGAGTTCTTGCAGCAGATCTTTATGGCTTTATGGATTACAGCTCAGCCTACTCACAGCGTGGTACTACAGGGTGGCTCCGGGCCCCCCCTCTAGAGCCGCCCCTGAGCTACATCCAGGTTGAATCTCTCTCTTAGTCTATATCGACAACGTTTCATTTACAGGATTGTTCCGGTGCCGCCGGAAATTCCGCCGGGGGTGTGAATGTGATTTGGTATATTGTGTTGTGTTGCTGGGAATGTGAAGTGTACACACGCCGACTGTGTGACTGTGTGACTGTGAAATGTGAACTGGGTTGTGCTGCTGGTTATGGGAACTGTACATATATATATATATGATATTCTGCACAAATGAAGTTCCCAACGGATAAATACAGTTCATTGAATTAAAGTGAAGTGATATATGGCATAATCTGTCATACATCAGTCTCTCTCTATCAAATAAACTAAAATATCATTACATCAAAGATCATTACATCAACTAGGTAAGTTAGTAAATAAGGATTATTTCTATTTAAAAAAATTTTTGTTTTTCTGCAATAATGGAAGGACAATAACCAATTGTTTGCTGCATAGATTTAAAAATAAAAGCTAAAACATACAGATTAAAAGATAGTTTTTTTCACCTAGAAACCCTTTGATATACTGTGCGCTAACAAACTCTTCTGTGTATTATCAGAATACTGCTGGTCATGCTGCTGTATTATCCCTTTTGGTAACCCTTGAAACTTGTTGAAATGTTTGAATTGTTAAATTGTTAATGATTATTTCCTCAGTGTCCCAGGACGGTCATGAGACCCCGACAGATACTCAGCAGCTCCTTTGTGCTTCGGTGCATTCTGTAATAAACTGTGTGTCACCTTCTGTAGGCTACATCCCAGAGTGAGAGAGCGTTGCTCCTCCAGGTGAAATTCTCTGCCCTCCATCCACTCAGAGTTAACACTCAGGCTATTGTGAACAAAGGGCAACAGAAAATTGACTGAACTTCTTTTCTGTCATTCTCTATTCTTTGTGTTTTATCATTATGACTTTTTCTTTTATCTGCCAGTTTTACAGCCTCACAGTGACGGACAGAAACAGCCTGAACGATAGAGTGAAACATTGCTCTAAAGTGATTGGTGTGAAACAAAGAGATTTAAATTCTCTTTGTAATCAACAAATCTTGCGTGAGGCAACGAGCATTTTGTCGTCTTTTGTTCTTCTCTGTTGCCATCAAGACGTCGTTATATTTTACCTGCTTTTAAAACTAATCGCCACATTAATTCTTTTATCCCTTCTGGGATTTGACTTTTACATGAATACAACCTATTTTTTTATCATTTTGTATCTACTCTCTAGGATGTAAGCTTGTGTGCTGTTATATGAGTATGTGTGTGTGTGTGTGTGTGTGTGTGTGTGTGTGTGTTGTCTGTAGCTGCTCTTAAATAATTGCCCCTTGTGGGATTAATAAAGTTGTTGAATTGAATTGAAACTAGTTTTATTTTGCACAATGTGTACCCTAACTGCCTTAGATACTAGTTCCCTCCAACTGTGCAATATGTCATTCCTATTCATCTGCACCTTACTCATCTGTATATCTGTGTGTATGTCTGTTTATAGAAGGGTGTTTATTGTGTAAATATGTTTTATTACTATTATTATTATAACTAATTCTATTTTTTCTATTTCTTATACTTTATGTATATTTTATGTATGTCTACTTAATGTGTATTTCTGTTATTCTGATGTGTGTAAAAAAAAAATCCTTTGAGCTGCTGTAGCACAGGAATTTCTAAGTCTATCTTATCTTATCTTATCTTATCTTAGTTTATTTTAAAATGATGCACTATAGCCGACAGTATCTGAAATTACATTTCGGCTATGTCGACTCAACGGAAACATTACATTTCAGAAGACACTGATACATCTTGGCAGTAATAGGCTACAGGCGTTATGTTGCAGTCCTTCTTTCCATCACATGTAAATTCACTGTCAATTTGGTCGAAACCCTTGACACTGACACCTCACTACCCTCTGAGACTCAACCAGTTTGGACGAGTTCTTGCAGCAGATCTTTATGGCTTTATGGATTACAGCTCAGCCTACTCACAGCGTGGTACTACAGGGTGGCTCCCGGCAGTAACAACAGGCCAAACTCTCTGTGGACTGTGCCAGCATGGCAGAGAGGTGGCATCAACTCAGTGACCCTGCTGGCAATCATTGACTCAGCTACCATAACAGAAGGAAAACTAAACATTAAGATGGAGTAAATGAGCCATAGGTGAATAAAGTATAATGCATGATGTTTTGTTTTTTTACATTTAAAACCTTGACAAAGAGTCTCACACAACATGACACAGATACAGATAATATTGACATTAAATTACATAACAAAAATAGACATACCACTGCAGAAACATAAGAGGTGAAGAGTTACTTTCCTATTTACAAGTGTCCAGTTCAGATTTTACTTTATATTCAATTTGCTCTGCATACTGTATGCGGGGGATGGTACTAGCCACCAGACCCTCTATTTATTTATTTTTTTAAGATAATTTTTTTGCCATTTTAGGCCTTTATTTGATAGAACAGCTTAGACATGAAAGGAGAGAGAGAGGGAACAACATGCAGCAAAGGGCCGCAGGTCGAAATTGAACCTGCAGCCGCTGCGGCGAGGACTGAGCACACAGGGCCCACGCTCTACCAGGTGAGCTATCCAGGTGCCCCAACACCAGACCCTCTTGAATGTGTTATAATGTGTGAATAATTATCTGTGGTTCAACTAATATGTTCAACTCCAATAGCATCATGGGATTGTGAGCATACAGGTCAAATTAGAAAGACGCAATGTGTTTTCTAAAAAAATTAAAAATAAAAATAAATGAGGCAATTGAACACCTAGGTACAATTTGAAAAGACATGTCATGTCAAATATTTTTTCTAAAAAAGTAAAATAATAATAAAAAAAAGGTCACTCCGGGCATTCAAAAGAAGAAAAAAATCCAACATAGTTACAGGCATAAGTAAAAAGTATTTTGATAAGTGTGTGGGTGGAGGGAGGGAGGGACGATGACAGCACCATACCAAAGGTTAGAGTCAAGCCTCAGCTGTATGTGGGTCTTCTGAGAAAAAAGCATTGGATTGAACCTAATGTGTTAGTCAATCAATAACTAGTAGAGTTGTAAAATAAAGCCACTTTAAGATGCTTCTTTTATACATCACCGTGCGCCACACTGTGAATCTCAAGTGGAGCTTGTTTTCGTGCACGGGTCGTGTCATGTTACTGTGTGGGCTGTGGAGAGGTCAAGGCCAGAACAAGAACCCTTGTTGGAAGTGGAACCAATCAGATACTGTAGCTATCACACATAATATATAAAATATTACTGCTCATAACTGCACAGGAGCCTCTGGGCTCAATTATCAGTAACTTCTTATCACTGGTTATTTAATCAACTATGTACTGCACCTGGCTTGATGTCGTTTTCCTGCAAAAATAATTAGCAGCCTATAATAACTCCTGCTGAAATACAGTTGTGCAATATTTGAAGAAATAATGATATTTTTATGGTGATTTATTACATTTATTTATACGATATCAGCAACATCTCTACTAAAGAATGTGTTTTATATTGATTTAAAAAGGACTTTATTTTAATGTGGTGGGATTAGAAAGAGTAGAACGATTTGATGAAATAAATTAGGAATTAATACTTTAACATATATACAGACTGGACTGTGTTCTTTGATGGAGATAATGATCCGGATAGTATTTCTGACAAAGTGACTTGTTATATTAATTATTGTGTTGAGTCTATAATTTCTTGTAAATTAATCAAAATCTTTCCCAATAACAAACCATGGGTAACCAGAGAAGTTAAGACTGCTATAAATAAAAAGAAAGCTGCTTTTTATAGTGGTGAAAAAAATGCTCAAAGAGAACTGAAAGTAATTATCAGACAGGGTAAATTACAGTATAAGGAAAAGGTTGAAGGAAATATGTCCTGTAGTAACACAAGAGGACTATGGAATGGTATGAAGTCTATTACTGGATATTGGTCCAGTAAACCCAGTTTATGTAATTTGGGTGTACAGGCTAACGATGCCAATACTTTTTTTGCAAGGTTTGATGAATTAGACTTCTCTTCACTTCATGAGAATGTTCTTTTTAAGCTTATGCAGAGCAGCTCTGAGGAGGGCCCCCTTTTTAAATTTAAAAAAGGGCCAAAAAAAATAAAGCAAAAAAAAACAAAAAAAGGCAGGACGCCCTGGTGGTGTTCATTGATTTCTCAAAAGTGTTGTACTGACCAGCTGTGCTCCGTTCTTCACTCACTGTTTTCTTTGTCTCTGTTTTCTGCTAAAATCCTGGTTATGTGGAAAACATCCTGTCTGGTCCCTATTCCCAAGAAAGCTAAGGTGTCCAACAGTCTTTCAAATCTGAGGCCTATAGCTCTGACCTCGCACATTATGAAGTGTTTCGAGAGGGTTGTACTAGATCATCTTACGAGGCAGGTGTCTGCCTTTCAGGATCCTTTGCAATTTGCATATAGGAAGGGTGTGGGGGCAGATGATGCACTATTATATATGGTTCACAATATTTACAGTCATCTTGAAACTACTGCCAGTTCCGTTAGGATCATGTTTTTTGATTTTTCGAGTGCTTTTAATACTATACAGCCACATATTTTAGCTAATACAACTATTGCCTGGATTCTAGAGTACCTTTTAGCACGACCTCAGTTTGTTAGGATTGGTAATAAACATTCTGATACCATTCTAACAAATGTTTTTTATCAAGGGATTTTAGCTAGTGTTCTTTTTTATGCTGTACTCTGCTGGGGGGGCAGTATATCTGTTGAGGACAAAAATAGGATAAATAAGCTAATCAAGAGAGCTGGTTCAGTTATTGGTCTTAACCCGGATGTACTGGAGGTTGCTGTAGAGAAGAGGATTAGTTCAAAACTAAAAAGTGTCCTGCTTTTTGAAGGCCATCCACTACACAATCTGTTGAAAGGACTCAGAAGCTCATTCAGTGAGCGATTGGTAATGCCTCGGTGCTCTAGTGAGCGCATGAGAAGGTCTTTTGTTCCTGCAGCGGTTAGATATTTTAACCAACACAGTTAACTGTTGAATATTATTCTTGTTTTTTATAGTGTTTGTTTTTTACATTTATGTATTGTATGTATTGTATTGTCTCCTAATGCAGAATTATTTATTTATTTATTTGTCTGTTGGGTGTGTATTGTGTTCGATGGCTGTATAGTTGGTGGCAAACCAGTTTCCCTATCGGGATTAATAAAGTTTTTCAATCAATCATATGTGTTTATGGTTTTTATGCACAGTTGGTTTAGGCACTTTGAATGTGTTGCTGTTTGTCCAAAAGTGAAGTAGTAGCATTTTACAAATGTGAACTGTATTTTATTTGCAGTGGGCGGAATGTGCAAAAAAAAAAATGAAAGTAAGGCAATGAAAGTAATCATATAAAAACATCAAAATCAAAGAAGTTATGAAATCATTTAAATTTGAATCCAGAATTCAGACCTTTTTCATAACACAGCTTTCAATTGGCTTTGCTGTAAGGAAATGTGTGCTACTGTATTTTTGTGGATGTTTTACATGAGTATTGTTGCTTTTTCTCATACGATCATACAAAGTAATATTTGGATGTATTTAAAAGTATAAGGCCGGCCACACACTGGCTGCGTGGCGTGAGCGTGGCGTTTCTGTTGTGTGTCAGCTGCGTGGATTTTTCTATGTCATTACACACCAGCGCTGCTGCTGCTGCTGCTGCTGCTGCTGCTGCTGCTGCTGCTGCTGCTGCTAGCCTTGTCTGGACACATGGATGATTCCCATTGATTACTGCACTCAAGCAGTATGTTAAACATGTTAAACATAAATATATTATAATAATCATTATTTGTTATAGTTTTTTTAAATTACATTTATATCTGCATTTATGTCAAAACCTCGAGACTTTCAAACATCAACATGTCATTTATTAATATGTATTCATGTCAAAATGACATATAAACATCTTTTCCTATTCTATTTTGCCTGGAAACGCTTCCAACACGCTTGTGTGTCGCATGAAAAAAAGGCGCCGGTTCTATTTTTAGCAGGCACGCGTTTTCGGGACGTGAGACGTGCGTGTCATGCAGGCAGTGTGTAAACTCAAACCTGTTACCATGGGAGCCGGAATAAAAACGGACACGCCACACAGCTGACACGCTCACGCCATGCAGGCAGCGTGTGGCCGGCCTAATTTATCATATGCATTTGTAGATCCATTGTTTCATTCATTGTGTTTGGTTTAGCATGCAGCCAGCAGATTTTGCATTGCGCTAAGAATTTTTTGGAGTGGATATTTTAATTTCTTATTTTGCGGGGCAGTTGTTTTGCTGAGCATTGTGTATATATCTATGAGCACTGTGTACCTGCCACTGCCTGAGTCATTACATGTATAATGATTGTTGGTTATGAGCTGTGATGATATGCAGGATAGATTAGATATCAGGTTACAATCCCTCAAGGCAAATTAAGCAACAACAACAACTGAAATAATAAAGTAGTTCTTTTTATTAGTAATTGGATTTAATATAGATAACTGGTATGTTTTGTTATTGTAAGCTTGGGTCTTCCAGTGATAAAAGGGGTAAAAGACGAGTCTGATAGGCTTTTTCAGACATGCAGCTAAGGGCCCAGAGGGATTTAGTGCAAATCTAGGGAGTGTATCTCACATAAAACTTTGGTGACCAAACTAGGTTAAAGGCATCATGTGGAAAGGCTGCCTTTGGAGTTTCAGAAGAAAACATTATCTTTTAAGTGTGGCGCATGTCTTTCTGAAATACCCACGCAAGTCCCAAGTATTCCAAATATGTAGTATCATCATCATTATCAAGTGCTTTGAGTCTTTAACGTTAAACTCAGTGAACTCTTTTTAGTGCAGCATTAAACCTATTGAGGTTTGGGAGTAACTGAAACATCATTCTAGCTTAATCATTAGGTGCTTTTCCAGCGCAGGAACTTCCCCCCAGAACCAGGAACCTTCTAAAGGAACTTGTTGTGTTTCAACCTGGTTTCAACCGCAGGGACCAGGGTTTAAATAAAGTTCTGGGGGCCTATATTCTGCCCCCAAAATGGCCCTGATCAGAGGTACTTTCTGAAAGTACAGAAATATGATTGCTGTTGGCTTCCCGACTCATTTTAAAATGGAGCTGCGAATTAACATAATAAAAATGTAATTCTCTCATTGTTTCAGGTTGCATTCAAAAACACAAATAAACAACCATCAAACACTCAACAGATGATATTGTTGAGACAGGCGCTCTTGTTGACTTGACATTTATTTCAGATGTAATATGCTAAATTGTTACAGTCATATCTCAGTCACATCTCTGCTATAAACTCAGCTCAGGCTAAATTATCAGCAATAAATGTGTGTGTGTGTGTGTGTGTGTGTGTGTGTGTGTGTGTGTGTGTGTGTGTGTGTGTGTGTGTGTGTGTGTGTGTGTGTGTGTGTGTGTGTGTGTGTGTGTATGCACACATGCATGATCAGGCCTGTGTGAAGATAGTGGATATGGATCATGCATACAACTAGAGCTATACATTATGCTAGTTGTTTTAAATGACAACTTTCAAAGACCATCAATGAATCAATATGATGGAGAACAGTGATTCACAACTTAACTTGTGTGGACATGAGTTATGAGCAGTTCAACCAAAGACTATGTGAGAGTTTGTGAACTTGTCTGTTAGCGGCAGAGGACAAACAATGACCATTAACAGAAACGTAGTGTTGGCCAATCAGAGGAGGTTGTGCCTTTGGCTGAGTCTCTATCTGATCTATCAGAGGGGGGAGCAGGAGACGGTTGGGAAGTTTAAGATTTGGTAGTCCCCAGAGAAGAAGTTGGTCATTTCATGGCACAGATTAGAACCAAATTGAAACGTAAACAACTAAAATTGCTGAATGTTAACACTTTTGCAAGGCGCTGTATGCGTGTCACATTCTCATTAGGGGCTGAGCCCCCCTAAAGGTCTGATCCTAGAGTCGCCCCTGGGATTCATAGCCATTCATTTTCTTTTTCTTTTCTATTTTTTTTTTTTTTTAGTGTTTGGATTGGATTTATTACATCTAATTTCTGTTTCTAATTCAATGAATTAGATTAGATTGTTTTACTGGCGTTTCCTCTTTGTAAACTCAGTTTTGTGTACTTGGTCAATTTTAAACCTTAATTACAACTTGGGTCTTATTTTCTATTTTATTTTTTTAAAACAGAACAAAACAAAACATGACCAGAGATCAAGATCAATGCCAATGATCTAGCCATTCATTTTCATCCCTCTGGCCAAGTTTAATGCTAGTTCATTTTATACACTCTGTCTCTCTTTCAGCTAAGGGGTCCTTGGCCTAAAAACGTTGAAGATCTCTGGATTAAAGTATCCAGTATTTTACAAAAAAATACTTAAACAGAAAATACAGAACATTTTAAACATTAAAATATCCGGTAAAATCTATGAAGATTGCCACCCCCCACTACTGAGAAGAAAGCAGAAGAAATGCAGCTGAGTGTCACATTTAGAACCACCAGGGGGCAGCTTCCTTGACTTCATTATAGTGTCACGCACTGGTCAACTGTTACCTGTGCCTTTGGCTGTACCTGTGGCTGAGACTAAAGCCTGTAGACAGGTGCTAACCCACAATACATATCACAAGAGTTGTATTTGTTTTGCTCTTAAACTATACTATATATACTATATATATAGCTATACAGCAGCTATAACTGTAATTAAGTCGACCAATGTGTTATTGTAGATAAAATAAAGTATAGTGTCAGATTTCTTTTCCCTATGCAACACTAGGCCTATATAATGTGTATCAATTCCAGCCATCCTCTCATAATTCCTTAAATAATGTCTCTGGTTTTACCTCCACATATCCTACAGATGCACCACCGTCCTCACAGCCGCTTGTACTCTGCACGTGTGCGCGACCTTTGAACTGATAGCAGTGTGTGTGTGTGTGTGTGTGTGTGTGTGTGTGTGTGTGTGTGTGTGTGTGTGTGTGTGTGTGTGTGTGTGTGTGTGTGTGTGTGTGTGTGTGTGTGTGTGTGTGCCGCGCTATAAAAGCAGCCCTCCGCCTGGCAGAGAGCAACAGGTAGCCCAGGTGACGCGTCCCTCTCCCCGCTCAGAGCGCTCCGCTGCCCGCAGGTGCGTATTCCGCCATCAGCGTCTGTTCTCCTCGTGTGGAAGAGAGGCCACGTCTTCACATGTGAAATGATTGTAATCCGGGAAATCTGTCTAATCAATTTAAGGATCCAGGGAACGCGGGGAAATGTGTTATATGCGGTTTTTCTAAGTCTTCTTAGAGCCGAAGTGATAAGTTTATGTTTTTTGTAATTGTGTGTGTTATTTATTTATTTATTTTTTATCACAGTCATGTTGGAGATTTAGTTGAGGCTAAAGTCAGTAAATAAGTTCATTGTGTTATAATGACTATTACACAGATTGTTTGTAGACTAAAATCATTGCTTTAACAAGAGTTATTTTATTTTGAAAAGGTGATCTGCAAAGATAGCACATAGACAAAATGTCCACTTTATCAACATAAGCTTTTGCTCCATTAGTAAACATGATCCTTCTAATTTTGCCAATAATATAATGACATGTATGTCTGACTTGTTTTATTAATTGAATGTAACTTTTTTTCCCTCTCCCAGACAGTCATGGCTCCAAGACCACAAGTGGGGACTGATTCCTCCCCCACTCTTGGTATGTCCTTTTCTCTTGTATACTTTAAATAACCTGCTCAAACTGTGTTGTTGCCACCTTTTCTATAACATCCCCTCGTGTCTGCCCTGCATTAGATGACAAGGTTACGGCTAAAGATGTGGCCATCCTGCCGGCTTACTCCACCGTGGACCTGGTGAATGAGGATCCAGATGCAGAAGATCCCTGGGATCTCCCTGAGCTCAAAGACACTGGGATCAAGTGGTCAGGTGAGGCAGCGCTCCATTCTCTGCACAGCGTGAGAATACCTTTACAAAACCTGAGTCTGATTCATTTCCTTTGTGGATTTTTTTCTTCTGCTCACAGAGCTGGATACAAAAGGGAAGATTATGAGAGTGCTGACTGGTATTTTCAAGGCCGTTACGCTGCTGGGACTTCTCTACCTGTTTATCTGCTCGCTGGATGTTCTCAGCTCTGCTTTCCAGCTGGTCGGAGGTAAAATCACACAATTACATCTAATATGTTGGATCTTTATCACCGCCCATCACTGCACATTTAGTTCATTTACTTGATAATGCCAGGTCCAATAAATTGCTTCTTAATTAATGTGCATGGAGTGCTGTGTTTTTTACCTGAGGGTGTGTGTGTGTGTGTGTGTGTGTGTGTGTGTGTGTGTGTGTGTGTGTGTGCAGGCAAAGCTGCTGGTGACATCTTCCAGGACAATGTAATATTGTCCAATCCTGTGGCTGGGCTGGTGATCGGGGTGTTAGTCACAGTGTTGGTGCAGAGCTCCAGCACCTCGTCCTCTATTGTGGTCAGCATGGTGTCCTCTGGATGTAAGTACTGTAGTACACACACTTGGATTAGTCGACTCTTTCAACAAAGACACGTGCATGGAGCTGTAGTGTAGGGCTGCACAATATATGTTTTTTTATCGTCATTACGATATCAACTGGCGCAACAACCACATCACCAAAGGTTGCAAAATATTCGCGAAAGACACATTTTTTGTGTTGGTTGATAGAAAATATATCAGTAGAAAAATGCACTTTAAAATGTAACTTTAGTGCTGACTTTTATATTCAATTCATGTTAAATTTGTTCAATAAAAGAATGTTGGAAATTATTTCCTTTCAGTTGAGCAGTTTGTTGTATTTTAGTAGAATACTGAAAGCAGCAGAACTGAGTACACATTAATATCTGTTTATATATCGTAATATTGCAATCGCGATATTGAACAGCGCTATCGCATATGGCACATTTTCCTCATGTCGTACAGCCCTACTGTAGTCTAGAGCTGCAAAGATTAATCGATTAGTTGTCAACTATTAAAGTAATCACCAACTGCTTTGATCATTGATTATTCTAATGTGAATTCATGTTCAAACAGTTGCTTTCTACATGAGGACCTTGTTTCAAACACTATAAACAACTTAGGTTGGATTTCTCGGTTTGAGTCATAACCATTCTCTGATTCCAGCTTAAATCTTATATGTGAATATTTTCTGGATTCTTCACTCTTCTGTTCTTTGACAGTAAACTGGATATCTTTGAGTTGTAAACAAAACAAAAAGACATTTGAGGATGTCATTTTAGGCTTTAGAAGAAAAAAACACAGATTAACAGATTAATCGACTATGAAAATAGTCGTTTGTTGCAGCCCTACTATAGTGTCTCACACACTAATATAATGGCACTTCTGTTCTGCAGTGCTGGACGTTCAGTCTGCGGTGCCGATCATCATGGGCGCCAACATCGGAACATCTGTCACCAACACTATAGTGGCCATGATGCAGGCAGGAGACCGAAATGAGTTCCGCAGGTAAATCAGAGCATGTAATGATAAAGATAGGGCAAAGACAATGCTGCGGTACAATAATAACTCTAGAAACAGTGTCTGGTGCATTCAAGAGCGTGTTCCTTCACTTCCAGGGCTTTTGCTGGCGCTACAGTCCACGACTTCTTCAACTGGCTGTCTGTGCTGATTCTTCTGCCCCTGGAAGTCGCCACCGGTGTTCTCTACAAACTCACCAGCCTCATAATCAAATCTTTTAATATCCAGAGCGGGGAGGACGCCCCCGACCTGCTCAACGTCATCACTGACCCTCTCACCAACTCCATCATCCAGGTAGAGTCAAGCTTATTACAGTTTAGGTTAGTTTTAGTTAGTTTTCAGAGTGTGATTGCTAGTTTTAGGTTACTTTTAGTTTTTTCAAAAAGGTTTAGTTTTACAGTAGTGTTAGTTTGTTTTTGTTAGGGGCAAGTATATTCATCTCAGATGAATGTAGCTACATATACATACAAAATACAGGTAGATAGATAGATAGATAGATAGATAGATAGATAGATAGATAGATAGATAGATAGATAGATAGATAGATAGATAGATAGATAGATAGATAGATAGATAGATAGATAGATAGATAGATAGATAGATACTTTATTCATCCCGAGGGAAATTTTAGGCATCCAGTAGCTTAGACAATCATAACACATCAAACACACATACTGTACACACATATATCTCACATACATACAAATCACTCACAGAAATTTAGAGAGTTAACAATTTGTGATTACAAAGGTCTGGTATGGACTGACCATGTGATGCAATGACCATGATAAGGTGCTATGGTACAGGTAGGGCTGTGCAATATATTGATATTACATTAACATCAATATATGAGGCTAGATATTGTCTTCAATTTTGGATATCGTAATATGCAAAAGTGTTGTCTCTTCCTGGTTTTACAGGCTGCATTGCAGTAAAGTGATGTCATTTTCTGAACTTTCCAGACTGTTCTCACTGTTCTACTATTTGCCTTTGCCCACTTAGTCTTTATCAACCCGACAATATCGTCGTCAAATCATCAAGAAATATGCAACATTATCATTAAGAACCCTTTTTTATTTTATTTTTTTTAAATGTCTTTAAAATTGTGTTGTTGTTTTTTTAGCTGGACAAATCTGTTATCACTGGCATTGCCACTGGTGACCCAGCAGCCAGAAACAAGAGTCTGATCAAAGTATGGTGCAAAAAAGCGACTAACACGGTAAGAAATCAACAAGAGCTGCATCACGTGCATAAATGATTAGTTTGCCACACGCCAAACATAACACAGTAGCAGTAAAAACATATGATAAAGCTGTGGTTACGTCTGCTTTTTCCTGTTAATGATTGATTTTGTCCTTCTTGTATTGTGACCACAGTGATTGTGTTCTTAGATCATGCTTTGAAGGTGTGTTATTTCATAAAAGGTGGAATGTTATGTATGATAATTTAAAGATTATTATGGCAGCATTGACTTCTTAATTATTGCTGCTCAGGGGCTCAAGGTATTTGATAATAGAATGCCTAAAGATATGTACATCATTTTGGGAAAAACATAAAAGTTGCTAAGGAAAAGAGTCATTTTCACTCCCACCACCTAAAAAGTTACTTTATTTTTAAGTCAGGCTACATAACAGAGGTAGGGTATGGATTTGGCGTAAACAGCATTACTAATCTGGAAACCTATCTTTGTTCCACTGTTCTGGAGTAGAGTTCACAGAATGATCAGCCATATTTCCCCAGTAATAGAATTTAGCTCCATTGATTTGCCAGTCCAGTCAGAGGCTATATTTACATTGCTATATTTTGGTTTAAAAATGAATATCTTTTGCTACGTTCCCAGACATCTGAAAACAATTCTGACCCCGTTATGGTTTGGAATCTGCGGGGTTGTGTTGCATTCTTAATGGCCGCAAACGGAGACCTTTGTCATCACCTACACTGATGCCGATGTTTCACTGCCTGATTGGGAAATGAACTCTCATTCTCTGAGACTAAGCTACTAACGTAACCATGGCAACTACCAGAAACGGGCGGAGTAAACATGCTGCCTCCTGTTGACCCCGGCACGTGCATGCCCAGTATACCAGAATGTTGATGAGATATGCAGTTTGGGTGTGTTAGTTCTTCTACTGGAGATAAAAACATTTGTGTGCATGGACATTGCTTTTGGCTCAAAAAAACAAAACGTAGCAATGTAAATGTTTCCGAGAGATTGAGGGGAAATTACACAAAGTTGAAGCTTTTTTAAAACCCTAAAAGATTCCGGGTGTTTTTATTAGAAACCAATCGGGGCAGGAGCCCCAGAAGCCATCCCCCTGCTCCGCCCCTGCTGCTGCTCTTGCATTTAAAGCTGTTTTTGCTTTTAGACTTTCTGGAACGCAACAGTGGAGAACTGCACTGCTGGTGCAGTCTGCTGGGAAGAAGGAAACCTGACCTGGACCCAGATGAACTCGTCTTGGACCGATTACCAACAGAAATGTAAGCGTGCCTCCATCAGTGAATACCGACGGTTCAAAGAAAGAAAGAAAAAAAGAACATTTACAAAGCAATTAGGAGCATCTGATCCACTGAAGCTCAGTGATATATGAGACGCAACAACCTCCTTCATCCAGAACCTCTGATGTCCGGACAATGACTACCTTTGAGTCGTTATAGTGACTCAGCTAATACCCTCCCTTGACCCTTCTACCTGCTCAATACGTCTATTCACGCTGCCTCGTTAAAGCACCTGAGTGCCACATGACCTTAAAATGGTCAAAGTATTGTGCTTGGCTTTAATTTTCAATTTGATTACATCAGAAACTGGTCTTGAGCTCTTAAAAATAAACGTTCTTGATATCATCTCCATTTATCAAAGAAAGATTTGCTCTAAAGTGAGTCACACACATGAGGCTATTTTTGGCTGCGACATAATGAGAGTGGACGCTTAAATGCCAATCATCTCTTTGACCGTCTGTTGCAGGCAAACACATCTTCGTCAATGCTAATCTGCCGGACCTGGCCGTGGGCCTCATTCTCCTGGCCCTGTCTCTGCTCGTCCTCTGCACCTGCCTCATCCTCATCGTCAAGCTGCTCAACTCCATGCTAAAGGGACAGGTGGCCGTGGTCATCAAGAAGGTGCTCAACATGGGTAAAAAAAAAATAGCAACAATTTCCTGCCAACATGCTCTCTCCAGCCTGTTTGATAGTCAGCACATCTGCCTTCTAGGGCTGGGTATCGCCACTGATTTCACGAATAGATTCCATTCTGATTCATAAGGTCCCGAATCCATTACTTCTGCAATTCAATGTTGATTAGATATTTCAGTTGCAAAACCAATTTAGCTTGGATATGAAAGATATTCTAAAATTGTACAAGTTTCCCACTAACCTGCTGCATTATTAAAAGTATCATTGTTTAGATTAATAATTCACCCCAAAGCAGTTACGTTAATTTTTAAAATATTTACGTTAATTTTTACAATATTTCACAAGAACACACAATAAAGTGCAACTCTCCAGTCAGTGAGTTTTTTTGAGTGACATTTCATTCAGATATCATGAGGTGACACAGGGACCCGTTTTAAAATGGCCATGCCAGTTTTTCCCTCACCAAAATGTAGCTTTGGTCATTTACTTCCGGACAAGCTAGCATTAAATAGTTTGTACCCATGGATTCCTTAGGTTTTTCTAGTTTCATAAAATACACACAAGGATCAATTGTGGATTTTATGAATCCATATTGGATCATTCAAACGAAATTCGATTTAAATCTGAAAAAGCATTTTTTTTTTTAACCCAGCCCTTCAGCTCTCCATAGGGATGCTTGATGAGCGACACAGGTACAGCCTCCCTGTTGCTTTTGGCTCGCCTCCAGATCCATCAGTCCTGCTGCGTGACCGAGACACAATACTGTTGTGATAAAACTAGTCGTTTGCTCTAATCGTGAGATGGTAATGTGTGCATTAACACTGTGCTCACGTCATCAGGTTTATTGCCCACTTTCTGTGTTTCTGTTTGACTACAGACTTCCCCTTCCCCTTCGCCTGGGTTACCGGCTACATTGCGATGTTGGTGGGAGCAGGGATGACTTTCATTGTTCAGAGCAGCTCCGTGTTCACCTCAGCTATAACTCCTCTAGTTGGTAAGTCATCATTTACATATTGGTTTGGCTGTATTTTCTAATTTTTATTTTTGATTACACCATGATTTTATATCTTTGTTCTTTCACCAGGTATTGGTGTCATTAGCCTGGAGAGAGCCTATCCTCTGACACTGGGGTCTAATATTGGTACGACAACCACTGCTATACTTGCTGCTATGGCTAGCCCTGGAGAAACACTCTCCAACTCCCTGCAGGTAAGATGCAATACAAACGTTCCCTTATGTGGCTTTTTTTAGCCATGCTAGCAGCGTGGGTCTGTGAATGGCAATGTTACTTTGGTCCAAACTGAAATATCTAACTCTATTGGAAACATTTAACATTAACCAAAAGCACTCATGGTCCCCAGAGGATGAATCCTACTGATTTTGGTGATCCCCTGACTTTTCCTCAAGGGCCATCATGATGTTTAAATATTTGTTAGTTTTAGTGAAATATCTTAACTTTGTTGAAAGGTGCAAAAAATAAATACATTTATTCAGTCAGATGGAGTCTTTAGCGATTAGACTCCAAATAATTTTCTAAGGGGTAGAGAAGCCAAGAATAGGCCTATCCCCCGATGGAGTCAAGACACTGGTGGTGGTGAAGACTGGATGGAAGTACAGGAGCGTTCTTCCGGAGGAGGACCTAGGGTGCCGTGGATGAAGATGACCGGAGGTGAAAGGGGTGGAGGAGGGTTGCACGATTTGCCCGAAATGACAACTGACAGCAGCAGAGAGAAGAACAGATTTAAAGCAGGGATGCTATGATGTGATTGGCTCAAGGTATTCATGGCCAATTCTGGTTGGTTTGACTGAAGAGTTCAGCCGATCAGTTTAGGAAAGAGAGAGAGGTGAATGAAAGAAAATTAAAAACTCCCATTAGCCTCAGCTGCGCTAATTGTTTACTGCTAATTAGCACACTTTAGCGTGCTAACACGCTAAACCACATGGTAAACATTATACCTGCTAAACATCAACATACTTGCATCATAATTGTTAGCATGCTGATGTTAGCTTTTAACTCAAAGCATTGCTGGCTGATTGATATTTTCTATGAGATCTGACAGTGATCGCTTTGTTTGACCCTCATCTGTGTTTTGTTTTTCTAGATTGCACTTTGCCATTTCTTCTTCAACATCATGGGGATCTTACTGTGGTATCCAATCCCCTTCACGCGGTTGCCCATCAGGTTGGCCAGAGGGCTGGGGAACCATACGGCTAAGTACCGCTGGTTTGCCGCCTTCTACCTCTTCCTGTGCTTCTTGGTTTTACCTCTGTCTGTATTCGGCCTGTCGCTGGCTGGCTGGCAAGTCCTGGTCGGTGTCGGCGTGCCCATCGTTGCGTTGGTCATCTTTGTGATCATAGTCAACATGATGCAGTCTCGCTGCCCCCGCTGCCTGCCAAAGTTCCTCCGTGACTGGGACTTTTTGCCACGGCCCCTGCACTCCATGGCGCCCTGGGACAAGGTGGTGACCAAGGTCTTTGGCTGCTGTGGCAAACACTGCTGCTGGTGCTGCAAATGCTGCAAGTGCTGCAAGTGCTGCAGGAAAAAGGAGGACGAAAAGATTCGGAGGAACAGCCAGAAGAGTCTGGAGATGTACGATAATCCAGCCATGTCAAGAGATGAGGATACAACGGAGGCTGTTAGAGCACCAACACATCTTTAATATTATCAAGTGAAATGTGTATCTTGAGGCTATACTCAATGCAACAATGTATTTGTAACACACCTCTCTCGTTGTGGTATGTTGATGATTCCCCTTTGTTGGATTAAATGCTAAGCACTGTAGTAAACACCACCATGCGGAGAATAGGAACACAAGGGTTGGACATAGTATGAACTTGCTGTTTCCTGGCCATGTGATGTTTATTTTACGATGTTTTCAGTTTATTGTTCAGACTCACTATCTGCTATGACTTAACTATGGGTGGTTCCGAATGTTATGACATGTTTTTATATTTTTATGGTATGTGTAAGAGATTGTTGGTTTTATTTTCAACTTGAACCAGCATTTCTAAATATGTGTTATGCTTCAGTATTTAAGACTATAATATTTGTAAATTAAAGAAATTCCTATTTTTAAAGCACAGTTTTGTCAATTTTTTCCATTCAGTACATCACTTTTCAATAGACTAGTGCAGTGGCCGTTCAAAACATGTCTGTTCAGAACCTACTGCTTGGCCTCCTGTATCACTGCTAGTAGTTTTCTCCATAACCATTGTACCCTGAAAGTACTTACAAAAGGCCCTCAAACCACTTAATATGCAACCCAACTGTATATTACTGACTTGCTGTGTACTTCTCCTTCAGAGGACAACATTGTACTACTACATTAACCTAACAGAGAAATGTTACTGGTTACGTGGCCAGGGGCAGATCCAGAAGCTGCCCCAGGGAGATTCATTCAATTATGGCAACTATATAAACTATAGGTGGTGCACTGACGGTTGTTGGGCTGACGGTGGCCGGTTGAAAAAATGTATAATATCGCCCAACCCGGTCCCTAGGTAGCTAACCCCACGGTCTCCCCGCCACTGGCAGGGAAGTCAAAGTTATATATAGTTACTGACAGTGTTGTGCCTGAACGCGTTCATATTTTGGGCGAACGTGAACCGAACGTACTGTATTACTGCCTGATGAACATGTGAACTCGTTCATTCTGGTGTCTGTGAACGCCACGCTCTCTCAGTTTAACTTCGTCCAATAGGGTGCCAGATTTCTATAGAGCCTTCCAGGCCCAAACCACGGCTAAAACACACCGTAAACAGGCCTTCATATGTAGCGGAAAAAACACCCAATCTGGCAACACCAGCCACCAGTGTCGCACCGCCGCATTGGTCATCAAAACAAAAAGCAGCGTGGAGGCGACAAAGCAGCCCGGAGGCGTCGTATGATTATTTAAACGAGTTTTATGACAAGGTCGGTGAGGATGGAAAGATCTTACATTTCTGTGAAAAGAAAAAGAAAATCTGCACTTCAGTCCCATCCACAGCTAACCTGAAACGGCACGTTGAACTGATTGGATATGAAGATGAAGATGAAATCTGACGCATAGTTTCAGTGTTAAAACTGATAAAATAATTGCTGTCTGTGGTTCTATATGGGCTGTGGCAATAATTTTGAAAAATAATAGCTCGAAGCAACATATGGAAAAAAAGAACTATGAACTAGTTCATTTTTGGAACTGTGAACTTAGTTCAAAATTTTGAAGTATGAACTATGAACTGAACTAGTTCATTTTTAAATCTGTGAACTGAACTTTGAACTAGATCATGTAGAAAGTGAACTTTCTCAACACTGGTTACTGATATGTCATTTTAATTAGTCTCGCATTGTCAGACCTACCTCCACAGCGCTCCGAAGGAAGGTCTAGTTTATTGGCATTTCTTTGAACCAATCACAATTGTCTTGGGCGGCGCTAAGCGGCAGACTCAATGACCTCTGCAAAATAGCCTCAGGAAGGAACTTGTTTTAGTGGAACATGTGTACGTTCAAAAGTAGTTTTAGTCGTGCAACAGAAAACTCTGATTGGACAGATAGTCTAGCTAGCTGTCTGGATTTACCCTGCAGAGATCTGAGGAGCAGTTAACCGCAGTCCTCACAAATCCACCGGAGGTTAGAACCCCGACACAGCAAAGAGGAAAGTGAAGCACATCGGGCGTGAATTTCCGGCGGCACCTGAACAATCCCGTAAATGAAACGTCAATATATAGACTGCATTTTAATCAATTCATTGGCTAGTCAACTCAGACATTTCTGGTTATGTGTGTGTTTCACATGATACATCAGGAAGGTTCACTGGTTTCCTGTAAGTGTGCTAGGAGAAAATTACTTCCTGTAGCAAAAAAAAAGATTATTGCTTTCATATCTGATTTGCCTTTGAACAATAAGTTTGTGACTTCAGACTATAACATCGATCAAAGTCTACCCACTGTATAATTCGAGAATTTGTTTTTAGACTTCATGTGCTCAAGTCAAAGGGAGGCTGTAACCACATAATTTGTTTTATTTATTTATTACTTAATTATCACCAAACCAATCATTTATTAGGACAGTGGACAATGCTGACACAGTTATGTAATTGATTAAAGATAATGTTGAAAGACTTTCCGCCGTATAGCGTACATTGTTTCCATGTTTCCATGCCAAGTGAGTGATTTATTTGATAAATCACAGTGATAAAATTTTTAAGAAGTTCAATTCAATTGAATTTTATTTATAGTATCAAATCATAACAAGTCAAGTCAACACATTTGTATCATATTCACCCATTTGGCAGGATTGATGAGCAGCCTGTGTTTTTGTCACACAGCAAATTAAACAGGTGATAATTTAGTGAGTGCATTGTTAACATAAAAATTGTTAAACATTTTTTAATTTGTTCCAAATCTGCAGAATTCTGCATCTGCAGATTCCGTGTGGCCCTGATTATAACCCATGAAAATGTTTTTTCTGTTATAAAAGAGTTAGATGCTGGAGTTCATGTAAAGTGTAACCCAGTTTTATCTTCAGTTCCTGAAATTTGACTTATTTCGACCCCAACCACAGATACGTTTCATATACATATACAATACTGAGAGAGTAAATATAAATATTGAGCCATGTCTTAAAGCAAATACTGTAAACCTGTATTAATATGAAACAAACTGTGCCTCCCATTTCACCATCTGTCATAATTCTTCATCCAAAAACTTTTATCCACAAAATCTGTCAGCATTTTGCAACAATTGTTCACAAATATGTGAACCTTTACCGGCTAACCTTGGAGAAATTGTTCTGAAGAAAGTGTTTTTTTTCTGCAGTGGTGGAAGAAGTATTCAGATCCTTTACTGAAAGTGTTCATATTATGCTTTTTGGCTTTTTCTCTTTCCTTTATTGTGTTATATATCTTTATAGGTTTACAAAGTGAAAAAGCCCAAAGTCCCCCCCAAAGGGACTTACCATCTCCACCAGAAAACACTGTTCACCAACTGCTCCAAACAGCTCTATTGTAGTCCAGCCTTTACTTCAGAGACAAACATGGTCACTTTGGAACACACGTTATAATGCTCGCCTAGCTGCTAGCGTGGCACGCCCCCAAACCAAGCTAGTTAGGCCCGAAGAGTTCAGACACTTGTAGAAGCATGTCTAGGAAACGTTAAAACGTTACGTATGAAAGACTACTTTGTTAAAATTTAAATAACTTAAACTCTGAAAGGTCTTGCTCCAGTCTAGGTTGCGAAATTGGTTGGGGTTGTTCTGCCTGTGTTTCGGGATCAGACTCGGGTTCAAACATGTACCCCTCCACTTGGCAGTCCTGCATAACCCTGTCGGGGTTCTAATTCGCAATAATTACGAATAATTACCAGCTTATCCTTAAAAAATTTCCTTTTTGTTCCGTTTTGTCACTTTTTCCTACAATTTTGGCGCTTTTATGGTCGTTTCTGATGGTCTTTCTGGTGCTTTTTTTTTTAAAATGTTGATGTTTTTTCAGATGTTTTGGGGATTTTTTTTTTAAAAAACTTTTGCCGCTATTTATGACGTTTTTGTCACTTATTTAACATTCTTGGCATACATGACTCTTTCTTTCTCTTTTTGCAGTGTGGCCCTTAGAGAAGTTGAGTTTGACATTCCTGCCCTAAAGGGTGATTTTTGCGTCGGTATCTGAAGCTGAGAGCCACTGACCAAGCGTTAGTAATTTGACGAGTTGGAGAGCGGTGCTCATCAGCGGTAGAGTTAACCGTCTCGACTGGGTCTCAGGTATCACCAGCAGGTAACCTCTGTATGAGTAGCCGTGTAATAAGCGGGACAACGTAGAGCGAGCCGGTCATAATTGCAAATTAGAACCCCTTTAGGCTGATTCAAGATGCCCTATGCTTGGCAGTCCTGCATAACGCTGTCGGGGTTCTAATTCGCAATAATTACTGGCTCACTCTACATTATTCTTTAATTATTAAATAGGCTGCTTTATAAAACTATGGCTACACTTAACCATGTCCATGATCAATTGAGTAGTAGTGCCAGGGAACAGCACTGCCCAATACATACTGATGGACAATAAACCAGATATATGACCACATAATAAAGGCCCTGTACGCCCACACAGGAGTTTCCATTTAATACGTCTGATCAGACCTCTGCTCGGGTTGAAGTTAGGTGGATCTCTGCTGCTGGAATTACATGAGGTCACCCAACCTCATGAACCGATAAGAATGATAAAGGTGTTAATGGTCACAGTGAAAGTCAGCATACACCTCCAAAAGATGAATGGGTTTGTTACGTTTACATTCATGGCAATGCACAGGTCCAAATGTCTTTAAGGTAGGTGACACAGTGTATCTCTTCACTCACAACACTAACCGACACATCGCCAGCAGTCTGTTGGGAGGCCGACTTAATCTGATTGTTAACGGTAGCACTGATGGTATTACAGCAGGAGGCAGGCTCATGTGTAATTACTGTCTGCCGACGGGTGAAGGTCCACAGCAGCAAACTGTCAAGTGAGGACAACAACTCTTACAGACTGGTCGCTTCCCCCACTTACTTTTCTATTATTTCAAGTTAAGTGAACAGCCATACACACTGCCCGTAGACTTGCAATAGAAGCATGTCAACCTTTATTCAGAGTGGGCAACATCACTTTTCAGCGTATTACTTTCTGTGACAAAGTGTAGCTTACTTTTAGCAATGTGGGTGGTGATACGTTTTCCCCTGCAGGCTTCAAATGCACTCAGTTTGAGCGCAGTACATTCAGTTCTCGTGTTAGCTGCTGACATTTTTAGGCTAAGTGGTATTCTGACCTTGAGACATTCAGTCAGGTTTCTGGGTCTGTATCATTTAAAAATGTTGACACTGTGTGAAAAAAAGAGCTTGTTCCGAAGGGCAACAGAAACCCTGATAACATTCCTGAGTTATTTTACATTGTGCTATTGTTCACTCACCTACATTCAAATGAAAAATCTACACACATATTTTACATTTAAGAAATGTATCCCTGTGCCCGCCAGGCAGCCTTTCCCCTCCAGGGACCTCGGCCTCTGGTCCACTGGCAGACAGTAATGCAGTAACATCTATTATCATACCTGTGTGTGTATGTGTGTGTGTGTGTGTTATTATGGTGAGTATTGTGTGCCTAGTACTGTGTCAGTTCCAATTACAAACAGGCATTGGTCTTAAATTTGTCAAAATAAATCCCTCTATTTTGCATAACTCTTCACATGAAACAATCTTAAGAAAATGTCCACAATGACTGACACACAAAAAACACAACACAACACAAATTATCAAATCAAAGAAAATTTCATCACATTTCACAGGCCTGATTGTGTGGGATAAACCTGATCTCAAAGGGGAGTACACATAAAAACATTATTGTTAGATTTACTTAATCCTGTTATGTCAAGAATTGAGTGTTTGATATTAAAGTAATTTAATAATATTATTAAGGTGGCAATACCTGACCTATGTGCAACCAACATGAGTTTATTAGGCAATACCAACATTAGCTGGTCAACTTGGATGTAATGAATAGGTCAGTGTCCAGCTAACTAAACTGACCAACATAAATTCTCCTTCTACCTACTCAGTTGTGACATTGACATTGATTGTGATACAATCAACCTCAACCTCTGGACTTTGGCAACATCTGTATCTAGTAACCTGGTAAACAATACCCCTTGCCAAGGTGATTGAAGGACATAAAAACTAAATCATGAATATAACAAGCAGCTACTGCTATAATGCTAACAGGGCCTGAAGATAACAGTTGACTGAGCGCCAAATGCGGATGAATTTTGCCTGGCAGGTGAAACTGTCAATCCACCTGCCACGTTGGCGGGTAGCCAATGAGAATTGAATATTCTATTAGTTGTTAGTTGGAGAAAGAGAAGGAGTGTGTCTGCTCCTCCTTTGTGGACTCAGAGGAGCAGTCAATATATGATAACTGTTTGTGACAGGGGAAATCAATGAATAAAAAGTTACAAAATATAAACTCTAAGAGTCATTCATTATGTTGATATTATTAAGAACTTAACAGTACTTCAATGTAAATGGACTGTATTTATACAGCTTTTTTTTCTAGTCTTAACAATTAAGCACTTTTACATAGTACAGGAGCCTTTCACCATTCTCACCGCGGAGGCTGCCCTCTAAGGAGCACTTTAACATGGGACTGCAGGGCTAGAAATCGAACCACCAACCTTCAGATTGGTAGACTACCACTCTACCACCTGAGCCACAGCCACCCCTATGTGTTCGTAACAAGTTCAAAAACAATTCTTGTGCATTTTCTGTATTTCACCATGGCAAAATAAAGGCTGGTAAAAAGCCTGTGTGGCTAGTGGATTTTCAAATCCACCTGGCACAGTGGCTGGTTGCCAAAAAAGTTAACTTCAGGCCCTGAGCGCTAACAATATGTAATCCCTCTATTTTACTATTGTGTCTCTGAAGTTCTTTAAAGCTAAGGTGATATGGGTGGATACAATCCCTATTTAATAACTAAATTATGCATGGGCAAGATGGGGATGTCTCTGCAGGAGCTCCAAAGCCTTACGGAGGAGTGTGTACGTGTAGTTAATGTATAAAACCACAGACTACTACAACTTCAAGTGTCAGGTTACGGGCAGCCATGTGTGTTGTTTCTGTTTAAGCAGACACTTAACCTCATGAAAAGGCACTCATTGTGAACAGTGTAGGAGCTTGAATGGAATGTCAATGGGCTGCTGGATTTAATTGCATGTTACACCTGCCATTAGAGAAGAAGTGAAATTAAATAAGATGCTTACAGACAGTATCATCAAACTCTTTGACTAACAATTACTGTTACTAAAATTGCACTTGTGGAAAATCAATAGTACTGACATGATCGTGTGTTTTTGTGACATGCGTACACATGCTGAAGCCAGTTGGACTTAAATAAATATATTAATTATTCTTCACATTCTTTTTTTTGTTAATTAAATACCCCGGAGGGTTCAGTGACAGTTTAATTAAACTGAAAAAAAAATAAACAGCGGAAAAAGCTGTAAATCAATTGAGAGATTCTGTCAGCGTGTAATAGGTGCTGGTCAAGGTGTCTGTTAACCATGAACTATTCAAGGACAAAGTAAGCAAGGCATTATCAACTCAAACAATCAAATGGAAATCATGACAGTCCACTACATCATTTAAAACCACTTGACTCATTTCTGTCTACTTCAGGTGGAAAAAGTTTTATTGTATGCAACTTGAATCAATGGAAAGAAAGTTTATCAGTATCAGATTTTCCGTGAAGATGAGCTAATGTGCAGATCTTGGTGGTGATATGGGTCTAGTTTTTCACAATTAAGAATCACTGGATTTTGAGCCATAAAGTATTAAACTGACTTAAAGCTTTAATGCGTAACTTTTTGATATTATTGCACGTCTGTTACATTCAAGCCATTGCCAGATGAGTTGCTACAAAGCTAATTAAGACTATCAGCTCCACACAACTCTCTCTGGATTTCTCAGTATGGCTGTGTTCTCCGGTGACTTTCCCGCGCAGAAACTCAAGTGAAGATAATGAACTATTCTGAAGAGTCCATCATGTGTTTTTAAATCCTCTGTGTCCTCCTTGGCTACTAGCAACTGCATCGAGGAGGGGCGGGGGCGCGTGCACGATCACATAAGGCTTGTATCATGTGGACGCGCTGACAGTGTTTTTGTCATTACTTCGAATTCCTCATGGGGGAGACAGATAATACGCTTTAACTCAGAATCATAACAGAATGTTTTTATGGTCAGTAAATCAATATAATGTAGCAGTAAATGATAAGAATGATGTCAATGAGTAACAGCAAGTGTGAGATCAGATATCACGCTACAGTATGTGTTGAGCAATTACAACCACAGCTAACATTAGCTAACTTACAGTACTTAAGGCCGGGACACACAGGGCCGATAATCGGCTGTTGGACAGTCTGGCGACTCGGCGAGGTCAGTGACTCAAGTCTGTTTGGTGTGTCCCGTGCCATCATCACTCTGGGGGGCTGTCAACGTTCATTTTGGCCGACCTGACATGTACAGTCGGAGGCAGGGCAGTCGGGACTCAACCGGAAATGGCGAGCGGAATGAGCATGACTAGATTCTCTCAAAATCTTTTAAACTGACCTTTGTTGATCTGAAATGAAGACAGATTCAGCAACTGCATGGCCTATTTCGTATTCTGAACGAGACGCCATGACAGTCTGGCTTTGAATTTCCGGAGAAAACAAACCCATGTGACGCGTTCGTCCAATCAGCTGCCGGTTTTCATTTCTTGGACGACAATACAGAGTAGCGCCGCCTGCTGCTATGGAGACGTATTACGTTTCTCAAGTCGGTGTCGCCTCACCCCACAGTCACATTAGCTACAATAGAGAGAGACAAAGCGACAGGCTACCATTCATTTTCAATGGGAGTGGCCGTTTACCAGCGACAAGCGACAAGCTCACCACTGCCACGAGCAAGGCGGAGCCAAAATAGACAAGAAGTCTATTTTATGCAAATGCAGAGCGATGCGACAAAGCGACCAATCGGAGTGAAGGGGCAGCGTGACGTAGGTCAGTGGCTGGAGTCGAAGAAAATAATTCAAGATGGCGGAAAATGCTTCAGGACATTGTATTTCTGAATATATCTGATATGTTTGGCATTTTATCTCATATATTTTGTTACTTTTATCGAGAAATAAATACTTTTAAATTCAAAAACATCGTTCTTGTGACTTAACAATACCTCTGAAGTAACTTTTAAGACGTGCTTGAAGGTAGCACCGGAGAATTTCTGTTTACTGTTGCCAAGCAACCAGGAGTAGGCTAGGCACGCCCAGGAGCGCCCACAAGCGAGTGCATGGCGCTCTCTTTTGTAGCTAATGTGACTGTGGGGTCAGTGTGTCCCGAGGCAGTTTTTTGGACCTCGGGGACGCGACTGATCATCTCGACTGGCTTTTCTGTCGACGGTCGGCCGTCTGGCTGGTGAGTCCCAGCCTTTAGTCATGTTGGTACGGTAAATATGAAGCAACCACTAGCAGCTGGTTAGCTTAGTTTAGCACAAAGACTTGAACCAGGGGGAAACAGCTAGCCCGGTTCAGCCCAAAGGCAACAAAAATGTACCTACCAGCACGACTAAAACTTGCTTATTAACATGCTAGGCTAGCTAGCTGTTTCCACTTGTCCAGTTTTTATGCTAACCAGCTGTAGCTGTAGACTGGTATCAATTCTTATTTAACTCTAGGGAAGAAAGCATTATGTATATATGTAAGCATTTAGCAATGGCAATACCAATGAAAATACTACCACATAAACTGCAGAAAAAAACATCTAACAAAGACTGCAGTTCACATGTACCAGTAGGCTATGCAATGTTTTTGATTTGGAGATCTGTCCCTTTAAAGAAAGACAGCCAACATAAGGGACAGAGATAGAAGGAAAAGGGAGATCATTATTACATCCCCAAATTATATACAGACTTCCCTCTTAACTGAAGGAGCTCCACGTGGTGCTGTTTACACTGTGAAACTCCTTATTTAACTAATGACAGCTCCATGAATACCAGGCAACAACACTTACTGCTATAAAGTGCACATCATCACAACTGTCACCACGCTGTAAATAACCGTTGGGAACAGAGTAACACTGCCTATTCCTCATATTTGTTGGCGGCAACAGAAACTAAATCCCTTAAAAGATATTGCCCATTATTGTTATGAATACAGTAACAACAGCACCACAGAGAAGCATTACTTTTTGACTAACACCCCAGCAAGGGCTCTGAAGGTGTGTTTGAGGTGTCTTCCATTGCTATAGTAACTTATTTTTCAGGTCAAATGTTGTTTTTTTTGTTCTTGTCTCCCATAGCGATGGTTAAAGCTGATATTGTCTAAAGTCTGTTATCTATCGACCAGGAGCACCTGCCCAGACTAAATCAATAACTTCTTAAAATTCCATTGCTCTGGCCTTGGACAATTGTTTAGGTGCCCCTGCATGTTGTTGTTGCATGTCCAGTCTCCTGAGAGACACTTATCACCATGTCTCTGATAAGGCCAAGGATAAAGCTTAATAGCTGACCTATTAGAACACAACTTCCATCAATCAATCAAACAATCCTTTCATTTTTATTTGTCGTGTGAAATCGTACTGTACGAGGTACAATTTCAGTGAAATGTAATCCCAGCATCTCCTTCAACATCCATCACTGAGGCTGTGGATGAGCCGTTATGCTTTTAAATGTGTCTGTCAGTTTTAACAGTGCTATATCTGAAATCAATTTTCACAAGATAAATGACTTAATAATAATCAAAAAATATTCAAATATGTTTAACTGGACATACACGTTGCATAAGAGTAGCTTCACTCTGCTTCCTTGACGCCAAATCCCAGAGACCATATAAACTGCAGGGTGGACTCAGCACTAAATAAATGAACTACATGATAAGTATTTTTGTTTTCCACAAATAAAACAATATAAAAAGGGTTATTGCGGAAACGTTATCACCATGCTGATAAAGCAGCACTCTCACACTCTGATCAGCACCTCCCTTTTTCCTGTCTTATAACTTCAAATGAGTCACAGAAACACAAATGTGTCAGATGAACAGTGCGTAACTCATCCTCTAAATGTATGCTCTGACAATATGTAGTGTCTGAGGCTTTTGCTGTGGCTATTGGATCACTGTGCTGGGCATTGTATGTCATAAGAGATGATAGAGGAGTGTGGTCCAGGAAGCACACAGGCACACGCCCGACAGAGTCACGGCCAAATCGCAGGTCTGCCGGAACCGCTGCTCGCCACTCAGTATGGTAAGCCATGGATTCCCTGTCGCTCTGTAGGTTCCTCCCATGATGCCATCTTGCTCTCTAGTCACACCATCTTGGCTGACAGGCGATGTCCTTGCCCTCAGTGCAAACACTCGGCGACTGGGAACCCTGTGTTCTGTGTTAATTTGCAGATAACGTGGATGAAAGGAGGTAAGCTTCATGGCAAACAAACATGAAATGATTACACAGACGATGTTTTGATGTTCAAGTCAGAGCAAGAGTTAGTAAACCAATATGTGGGGAAATTGCGCCATCTTGTGGCAAACATGTGCAAGTGGGTGCAGAAGAGAAGGACACAATCACTTACCGAGACAGCTCTGCAATGGCACAATGACAATAATGACGACGACAGAAAGAAGAGATGCATATGCCTATAGAGAAATGAGAAGAACGATTTCAATTAATTATCACATTTCTGTTCCCAAAATAGCAGTCCATAGTGTCTTTAATGTCTTATTCATGATGAAAGTCCAGTTAGCATTTTTCACGTATTTCAATAATTAAAGGTAGATTAAAATATCAAAGGAGGATAATAAACTGTTGGAGCGCAGCTTGCGGTGGGTTTAATTTTTCTCTCACTACATACAGTACAGTACGAGTGGATTGCCTTATGCCTACCAGGAGGAGCTGTGCACGATTCTGAGTCATTCTCCTCAAGGCTTTTCCCATCTGGACTCCGAGCAGTGCTAGAGAACAGGGCGTTACTGCTTCTTCTTCCTCAGTCTCCACACATCTTAGGAGATAAAACAATGGAAACTGTGTTACACACCATAACAGGCACATCAAGCCTTCATATTTTTTGTTAAAAAAACAGTAGAAGCACATCATTGAAATGATAAGAATGAGGTCAATGAGTAACTGCAGTTAGCAGAAGTGGGAGTCCAACATCTAGATGTGTTTAGCAATAACACCTAATGTTAGCTAATTGAATTTGCCTTAAAGAATTTTAACATTTTGGGGAATATTCACTTTCTCACAAGAGTTAGAAGAGAAGATTGATACCACATTTACAGTATGTCTGTCCGGTAATATCAAGCAAACACTAAAAGTTTCAGTTAGCTTAGCTTAGCATAAATACTGGAAAGAGGGGGAAACAGCTAGCTTGGCTAGGTAACAAATTCCACGGTAACATGTTAAATCTTGTTTGTTTCTCTTTTTTAAAAAGTGTAAAAAGCATGTTTCCAGTCTTTGTGCTAGGCTAAGCTAACAGGCTGCTGGTGGTGCCTTCATATATACCATACATACATGAGTGTATTTTACCAATATTCTCACCTTACTCTAGGCAAGACAGTGAGTATGTACAGAAATACCATTGGTAATGATAACATCAAATATTCTATCAAATAAAAATAAAAAAATCTGTAGAAGCCCATTATATTACAACCCATTCTCACTCCCAACTTGTAAGATTCGGACGCTTGGTCATTGGCTCTCAGCGTCAGATACGTTGCAATAAGCACCATCAGCGTGTGTATGGAATGCCCCGGGCAGAGCAGCAGCTCCGCGGCGCATGAAGATGACGTAGTATATGTAAAGAGCGACAATGGTAGAGAGTAGTATTAAAGCCCAAAATTCTGCGTGAGGGAGGTTGTTTGGTTGGGAAGGTGGATGGGTCAAACAGTACAGGACTTTCACCCCGGAGACCAGCGTTTGTGTCCCGCGTGTCACAGAATTAGCATTTTATAACCCCACCCACGATCATTTCCCAAACCCAACTGTCCGTTCTTTTTGTCTTAAACTCAACTGTCCCGTTCTTTTTTTTCTAAACCCAACTGTTCCATTCTTCTTTTCCTAACCCCAAGTGTGATTAGATCTGATGCTAAATGAGAGTTTTAGCATCAATAGCAATACCAAAGGCACCTGACCGATGGGAGTTAGAATGTGTTGTATATTACAAGTACCATTATGGATCACCTAAAACATATTCATTGACATTAGTAATTGTTGTGGCAGTCACCTTTTTAAGATCTTCACCACGATGTCCTGCTCATCACGATGTGACACATTAAACAAGCCGCGGATGCTCAATGGAAGAACGTGGGCTTGTTGCGCCAAAACCACCAAGTTGAACATCCCCTGTGAGTTTGTGTGAAATTAAAATCATATCAGGGGCAGGTGGGTTATTCACAGAGAAAGTCTCTAAATAACAATGCTGTATAATACTGTTTGTTGTTTTTATTACGGTGTGCCTGAGCCCGTGAAGGTTTAATTAAGTTTATCATAAAATGATGAGATTACAGCTCAAGTAAATCTGTCACCTGAGGGCTTCCTGCTAGAGCTGCTCTGCCATACATCGACATGGCCTGATCAACCAAGGATAATGAGTCTTCTCGCTTGCTGGAGGAAGAGTAGTAGTAGTGGTCTCCCATTTTCAGCAGCGCTATAAAAGAAGATAAATACTTGATTGTTTATTGAGCAGACTGGCAGAAAGAGAGAGAGGTTAAAGCAAAATGAAATGAGAGGAACTTACCGGATGGATGGGGATCATAGTTTAATACAGAGTAGTTATGATATCTCCACTGACAATCATAACTAAGATTCAGTTCCTGCATTTGGGAGAATGAGTGCAGGGTGAAAAAAAGAGCTGAGCAATGATGAAGGTTATGTTATCAACTGCTGACAATTTCCCTCTGGCTTGGTTTTCTTCTTTTAGAATGTGACTGGGATTATGTGCAATTCGTCCGTCAGCTAGCTTCAGAACTACAATTATACACTACATTGATTTTTAGAACTGTGCTGAAAATCAGATAAAAGGAATATTCCTTGTTTTGCAGATAGATTGCAGTAGATTCACAAACGGTTAAAAACCAGAGAAACAGCATACATTTACCTGGCACAGGTGTGCAACATTGCTCTGGGCCAAACCCAGACCTGTTTCAGCAGCCAAAACATACTTCACAAATGCTTCCTGCCTGTTGGCAACAAAATAAAACAAATGTGAAGACACAGAGATAAATGGCAAAGCCCAGAGAAAATGATTAAATGAGCACAATTGAAAAGTAATTGAAATAAATGTCCCTACCTAGAGCCCTGGAGGTAGTCCTGGAGAGCAGCTCTGACCATAAATCCAAGGTGTCCATTCTGTTCACAGACCTTTTTTAGCATTCTGCACGGAGGGTAAAGGATGGGTGATGAATTATGGAATATCATTTTCTCCACATAAACGGAAAATATTTTAACATGATCTAAAAATAGGTTCTGATTTGTTGAGGTCATTCTAAAAAAAAGCCTCTACAGCTGCAGCAGGATCTTCTTTAAATTCATAATATACCAGAGGAACAATGAGTTTTTCCGTGCCAGACAATAATGCAGTGCCAGTGGACTCTTATTTTTAGATATGCAAATACTGGGCTCTGCCCTTGAATTAGCCACTGTCATTGAAATTAGATGCCACTGAGCTGCGGGCTACAGTGCAACAGCCCATAACAAAGCTTTCTTCACCAAGCTAATGAAAGCCTCTTACATCACAGCCCTCTCCACATCTCGAGACAGCCCTTCCAGGCTTCCTGTCGAAAGGTACCAAGCTGCCTCCACCGATGCAGCTACATGACCTAGCCGAGACGCATTCAGAAACTGCAGTAGCGCAGACGTCTGTGGATCATATAAAAACTATATCATTCGTTGATTGTACCAGATCAGCAACAGGTAGTGGAATGTAACTAAGTACATTTACTCAAGTACTGTACTTAAGTTCAAATTTGAGGTACTTTAACTTACATGCCACTTTCTACTACTACTAAATAATAATATTGAAAATATTGTAATATTTAATTCACTACATTAAGCTTTAGTCACTAGTTACTGTACAAATTAAGGTTTTTGCACACAAATCGTGTAGTTTATAAAATACGCTGTTTTACTACCCAACAATAAATAGGTCTACAAGTCCAGCTAAAATGATTAGCCCATTAAACACTGTATTGATCGTTTCCCGTTTCTAAAATACTAAAATAAGTACTCTTACTTGTAATACTTTAAGTACATTTTCCTTACGATTCTTACATACTCTTAAGTAGTATTTTCAATGCAAGCCTTTTACTTGTAACAGAATATTTTTACAGTGTGGTATTAGTACTTTTACATAAGTAAAGAATCTGCATACTTCTACTACTGATCAGCGATGAAACAAAATTTCAACAAAAAGATGTGGGACTCTAACCTCATTCCTCCAAGGGTTGTCCGGGTTTTTCCCGCTGAGATGATAAATTCCCAGGTTAAACATGCCATCGCCGCTCCCATTTAGAGCTGCTTGCACAAAGTATTTCACTGCATTTTTATGGTCGTTCAGTACGACCCCATGGTACCAGCCAAGACCATTCAGGGCGTTAATTGAGCCTTAAAGCAAGGAAACAGACAGTGGTATAGGGAAGACACATACAACACAGATCGATTTCTAGAAGTACACACGTACCATCGCTGCAGCCTTCGTCAGCAGCTTAAAAGCTCGGGTGTAGTTTCTTTTCACTCCCTGGCCCTGAAGGAATCGTCATCAATCAGTGAATCAATAAGTGTCAAAGCACAGGCGCACACACAAACACACAAAATATCCAGTGTTCAATTTAATCGTAAAATGGGTTGGGTCTTTATGATCTTGCAGAACCTTCATCAGTTGGATGGAGTAGTCATACATCGCTGAAGGATCCTTCATCTGCATAGCACTTCTTTCAAACCACTTCATCGCACTCGCTATGTCTTTTGAGACTCCTCGTTGTCCCCAGTAAAGCATTGTTCCCAGGCGTTTCTAAAGAAAAGAAGAGTTTTTATTGGCTTGTTCTGAACATTGGACTATGCCTACTGATCATACTGGAGGAATAAAAGTAACTCAAACATACCTGAGATTCTATGTCCCCGTTCTCTGCTTTGTATTTCAGATACTGAAAGACGTCACTTGTCTCATGTGTGAGGCTGTTTAAATCCTCTTGATTGCTCAGATAGATGTGTTCAAGTGTGTGTTGCTTTAGAAAAGACAAATGAAACATTAATATAGTAAACTAGTAGTACTGCTACTATTACAAATAATACAACTACTGCTGTTGTAAAGCAGTGGTCATACCACAAAGTGACATTCCCTCCTTCATTTAAAATAGGTTGGGCCGGAAGCTTGGCGACGTAGTGACGACTCGCAGTGCTAGTTAGTGAACTACTGTAGCTGGTGAGCTAACCAGTAACTCGCTAACTGGGCTGGGCTATTAGTAGTCTAGTATTGCCAGACCTATCTCCACAGCACTGCGGAGGAAGGTCTGGCTAGTCCACACAACATTCCTGCATAGGAGAAAAACATGCTCTATTCTATTGGCATTTCTTTAAAACCATTTAGAATCATCTTGGGCAGGGCTAATTGCCGGACGGAGCAGTGGCGCATCTGCAAAATAGCCTCGGGAAGGAACTTGTTTTGGTGGAACATGAGTACGTAGGGAGGCGAGCTCTGGAATAAAATGTGGCTGTCGAGTGTATGATGAGAATTTTACTCAAAAAACAAAGAGAAATACAATTTGATTGTCGGTTCTAGCTCGTTTCCCGGATCGACCGGAGATTAGAATGCCAACACGAAGAAAGCGGTGGAACCTCCAGTGGCACTGGAACTATCCCGTAAATGAAACGTCGTCGATATAGACTAGTAGTAGTCAGTCACAATAGCTCTCAGAGATTCTCTCTATTTTCAAACCTCCAAGTTACAGTAACAGGCTTGCTAACAGTTAACTTGTTAGCTTAGCTCAGTCACTAACGGGACAGTAACTTTGCACAGTTTATTCAATAATTCAACTAAAATTCAATAAAAAAAACACATTTGTTCCATCAGCTCCTGTCCCATAACTGTCAAACCATTGTTCTTTGTGGAACAGTTTTTACTCCAACAGAGGAGGTTAAATAAAAGTGAATGGTGCAACATAGCTAATAAGCTACGATAGCTTTCTGTATTTTGGACTCTCTGGCTCTCCGTCCCCTAAAAGGTCAGCACTGTCAAGACGGCTTGCTTTTGTTCAAATCTGCCCAATTTATTTTTTTTGGGCCAGCCATGGCATTTTACATGCACATGCATATTCTCCATACATTTTGTGCAGCTAAAAAGTACTTAATCTGAATTTTATGGAAATGTAAAGCACAGTGCTGGTAAACTTGGTACCCTATTAAATTATGTACGTAAGTTTTATCTACGAAGAATTACAAGAACTACAGTGTTCTTTCTCTCTCCCGCGGCCCTCACGTGCTGTGAGCAATGCTTATGTCACTTACTTTGAGTCAAGATGGAGTGATCGAGGCAGTGGCACACTGATAAAAGAAGTCAGCTGGAGCCTAATGTTGAAAGACTTTTGAAAATCAAAGACAGACTTCATGTCTCCCACTGATATTGCAAGTGATAAATGACTGTAAAAGGTCTGTAATTTGGAAGACATATGCAGAATAAAGAGCAGCGTTATTATTTTCGAAATTGTCATTTTCTTTTTAAATACAATATATTTTAATTTTTTCGGCCCTTCATGTGAAAGAATTTGGGCACCTCTGCTTTGGTTGAAGTGTCAAAGTTCACCAAATTTGAACTCTAAGTGGAACATTTGCACGGATTAATTTCTGAAAACATAAATAAATTAATTCACTAAAAACTTGTTCAATATACAACGATCAAAGTTTGAGTTATATGTATTTAATGTTCAACACTAAGCTGTTTCATCAGGACTGTGTGGGTGTGGTTTGATCATATTTGATTGGCAGTAGTGGCAACCAAGTTCAAGACGTTTTTGTAAAAATAGGCTAACGATTGTCTCATAACCAAGTGACTTACTGTCGCACAGTAGAGGAATTACCGAACAGTACAGGAGAAGCTCAAAGGCAGTTTCGATTTACATTAGCTGTTTAGGTTTAATTACTAATGTTAACTAGCATGTTAGTTAGCAATAATTAGCCTGTGCTTATGTAATCTCCTTACATATACCTACGCTCTCAGTCTCTGTAAGATTGGGAATGATTGAGATTTCTCTTGGCACAGCTACCAGAAGACTTACAACTTTCAGACACATTGCTCACGTCACATTTACGCTGTCTCTCTCAGTTGGAGGCTGCTCAGTAAAGCAAGAGATTACCGGAAAAGTGCTTCTAAAAGCCTTCACTGGTCTCCGTTCAGAGCAACGGGGTCTATTGGTCCATTATATATATGTCAATGGTGGCAACACAAGCATCAACCCCATGACAGTCATCGGATTGTGATTCAAATGCTTGCTTAATCCTGATTGGTGCTCAGAAGTGCCTTATATCACTTTTTTTTAAACTGAGCTCCGCCCACTTCAAACCAGTCAGCAGAGCTTAGAAAAAACAGCATAGATATCGCTCTATGCTGAAATAAATAAAACCTTTCTAACTTTGGGAGGACATTATGAAGTCATTGCTTATGATAAGAAGCTGATAGAGAAAATAGGTTTTCATGGCCTTGACCAAATACCTTGATATCTAATTAAGATTAAATCCTGATGGATTGTTGTCATCGACTCAGAAAGTTTTCAAGTTGGTCAAAATGCAGCAGCTACAGTTTAGCCAAATAAACTTCACCATAATTGTTTTCTCAGTGCACTGGCTGCCTATTCAAGCTGGAGCAGACAGTAAAGCCTTCCTGTTGTCTTCATGAACCTCTATTTATGTAATGCATCTTATTTAAATATTCCAAGAATAAACAGGAAATCAGTCTGAAGTAGTTTTCTCATAGCGGGCTCCTTGTCTTTGGATTGGTCTTCATTTTATTCATCAGGACAGCTAACTCATCCACATTTTTAAATTAAGATTTAAGACCCACCTATTCTCCTTGGCTGGACCAACAAACACACTATTAATCATATTTAGGAGTCCCTTTTGTAATACTGCTGTTATGTAATTGTACAAGTGTACAGGATGTTTGTGCATACAATATGCGTATGAATTGTTAGTTGATTTGTTTGATTTGCTATGTGCATGTTGACGTCTATGTGTATGAATGACTTGGATTAATTTATTATGCTTATGTGTGTTTATATTGTACATACTGTGAATTTGTGTATATATTTTGAACATCTGATACAGGGTTTGATGTTATTATGCATCGATTGTTATGTTCACTTTTTGAAAACTCACTTTCTTGCCGAGAATTAAAAGATAAGGTCGATACCACACTTATATCTACTAACGCCTTTAAAACTCACTAATTAACATGCTGCATCTTGTTTGTTTAATCCATACACAAAACCAAAATGCAAAATTGACAATTTGTTGTTTTGATGTGACAGACAGTTTCTTGCCTATGTGCAGTGGATACCTTCGAATACTGTTTCCAGAATTTATGCTAAGCTATGCTAACCAGCCACCTGCTCTAGTATGATATTTAACTGATGGATATGTCTCTCACAAATAAGCACATTTTACCAAATATCAATGTCAACTATTCCTAAAAATTTTTTTTTTTAAAAAGAAGCCTAAATAAATACTGCCAATGTTATCAGTTCCTGTTCTTTTTCAGTTGGTACATGTAACACTATTTTTATCACTTCCACGACTACTACTTATAAAAGTACTACCAGTAAAAAAAACAAATATGAATAAACATGACTAAGTCTAACCATGCTAAGAACTCTGTAATGCTGTATTTAGGTACAGTGGTGCTTATACTGTAGATAAATGCTAACGTGGACATGCCAACATGCTCACACAGACAATGCTAACATGCTAATGTTATCCAGGTAAAATGTTCACCATCTTAGTTTTGCATATTAGCATGCTAACATTTCCTAAATTGCACAAAACACAAGTACACCAGAAGCTGTTAGGAATGCCATTAGTTATGCAGGTAAGTGGTCATGAACCAAAGTATTGGACAAAGTGAAAGTTTGACCTGATGATGGCGCTAGATGTAAAGTCAGAGGATCACCCAAGTTATTACAGTTCCTCCTGTAGGGAACAAGAATGTCTGTACAAACGTTCATAGCAATCATCACGTAGTTCTCAAGACATTTCAGTTCCAACAGTGAAGGACCGACTGACCTCGAGATCGATATGGCCATCCCTAGAGCCAAGTCACTAGCATGCTAGCATTAATTATCAAAAATGTAATTTATTTAAACATACCTCATTTTCATGTATCCTGAAACTATCAATGTTGCTCTGTGCCCCAGCATTGGAATAGTAGCTGTAAGCCATGTCCAAGTCTTTTGGAAACCCATCAATTCCTTGTGTGTGCTTGTACCCAGCATGCATTAGGGCAAAACGATTATCCCCCGATGCGCCAATCAAACTATAGACATGACCCTGAAACACACAGGCGTCAATATTATCAGTCATTGTTACAGAAGTGATAGAGTAGCAATTAAGGTTTAAAGAAAGCAGTGACTCCACCTGTTGATGATCGACTGAGTGGCCCAGGCCCGAGAGGTGGATAGTAGCCAACAACAGAGACGCTTTGTGATTTCCAAAGCAGGAGGATACTTGAAGCAGAGCCATTGATTTGAATGTGATTTTACTCTGTGCCTGATCCACAGTGAACATTGAACCAACTGCCTGCTCAAACAAAGTACTCCCAAGGTCCTTCATGCCCAAAGATCCTACAGAAAACGATACAGAAAATTGTCACAAACTGTGAATAATGACATATTTATGACTTGTGTGGTCAAACAGTGCAACAATCTATGACACCTGCTCTGAATTCCTCCTCTTTTGTTTGCAAGAAATGAAAAAGTGTGCTGTATTTAAGTTGTTTTTCCCAGGTCCATGTTTGGATGCAGATTTTCTCTCCAGACTGAGCCCACAGTCTTATGAAGTGAGGGGTACAGGCATCTGCAATAAAACATAAAAAGCAACCTGTCACCTTTTTGTCTTCCCATACTGAATGTGTATGTGTGCAGCTGTTGCATTGACACCCTGTATATGAGATCTGTGTAAAGTGGATCTCTGTGGAATGGTTGCAACACTGCTTTAAAGAACTTGTCAACATAGCATATCACCTGTGTTGATTGGTGACGGGACGTGACTCGCAGTTACTTCTTGGAGAAAAGCTCGTGTAAATGCTTTCATTTCCTGACACTGCTGATGGGTCTTATCCAGCTGCTGTAATGTTGACTCGGGGTGAAGTAGGTTTTTAACCTGTGACATGGATAGTTACAGAATTTTAACACAGCAATAAAATAGCAAAACAATGACTTACCAATGATTAGAAAACAGGCACTTTACCTCTTCAGTTCCAAAACGATAGTACCTGGTAGGCCCAAAATACCCATGGATGCCTGGCATGTACCTGCTTCCTCCGATCACAAAGTATCCATCTGTGTCATCGTAATGGACACTGTCCTGAAATCTGTAAAATATAACAATATAACAAGCTCTTATGATCATTGTGTACATGAGTCATGCCTGCTTTATTGCAGTAACTGGACAAACAAATGCTTGTGAGGGAACCAGTAGGGTTGGGCAATATATCAATATAATATCAATATTATGTGAGGCTAGATATCGTCTTAGATATCGTAATATGACTGTTATATGAGTGTTGTCATTTCCTGGTTTTAAAGGCTGCATTACAGTAAAGTGATGTAATTTTCTGAACTTACCAGACTGTTCCAGCTGTTGTGTTATTTGCCCTTTTCCTTAGTCATTATATCCACATTACTGATGATTATTTATCACAAATCATTGTGTACATTTTTTGTGAAAGCACCAATTATAGTCAACCCAACAACATCGCCGCAATATCGATATCAAGGTATTTGGTCAAAAATATTGTGATATTTGATTTTTTTCTCCATATCGCCTAGGTCTAGGCAACAGTTGTTTTTTGCTTATTTCACAACATTTAAAATCAGGAAAAAACTGACATAAAGCTTCTTTAAATCCATAACCCATCTTACTCATATTCATATCTGCGGGTTTCATCATCCCACGTTGCATCCAGCAGCACCTGAAAGTCAGACATAATAATGCATGAGCTCACGACACAGAAGAGAAAAAAAAAACCTACTCAGCTGTGAACGATTCCAAATTGCAGTACACACTGCAATCGCCTGGAGTTTCCCAGCTGGAAAGGAACCATCTTTCAGGATCTTACAGCTGTTCCAAAAAGAATTTAACAACACCGCAAAGCAAGGGCACCAAACCAAACAGAAGAGAAGGGAAGACTATTCGATGTTGCCCCAAGCTGTATTTTAAAAATGTTAAATATTTCTTATCCCACCACCCAGAGGCACACACTGAGGTTTTATACCTTGGAGTCCTGTATGTAACAGTCCAATCTAATCCATTTCCACCGGGGCAACACTACACTGGTTCGGAAAGCTTCATCTTCTCCTGTTGTCACACGTGCCTGAAATATGACATCCCCTACACAGGAGATATGACAGTCATATATTTCACCACAGGAGATCCAAAGCTCTTTATTAATACATAACACAGTCTGTTCCGCAGTCTCACAAAACACACACCATCACTCACAATCGTCTCATGATACCTCAATCTAATCCCCTGAACTAGTGTCGGGCGTACCCGCAAGCTGCTGTGACCCACCTGTGTCTGTAAGCTGCATCAGAGTCGAGTCGTATACATTTTTCCTATCCATGTGATGGATGATCCCACAGAGCTTCTTGTGACACCATTTTAGTAGGTAGATCCACACGGATAATGTGACGCTGAAAACCGAAGCGACGACACATGATTTGACAAATCATTTCTTCAGCCGCCGAAGCGTGAGGTTGAGTTTAAAACGTTTGCGCTATCTGCTAAAGATGATTGACCTCGCTGTCTTGCATTGACCCTAAATAAAAAGCTTACACGCTCTGGTAAAGAGGCTTCGTTAAGCTTGTAAAGTCATTTGTAATGACAGTGAAGTAAAACTAAAAGCGGAGTGTGTTAAAACAGCTGACAGCATTGAAAAGGTTACAATCACTGACCTGTGGCCTGTCAATGTGCTGACAACCGGCATTGTAAACTCTACATCTGAGGCAGTATGTGGTGGCTTATTTGGTTTTATTGCACACCTTTATAGGGTTTAACATCTAAAAAAAAAATCTGCTATTCTTAATTATTTGATATAACATTTGGAGACCCTGCTGGATATTTTATCCATGCTGTGTAGTTGAACTTCATTCAGAATAAGCTCCATGTAAAGTGACCTAAATGAGAAGTGAGTGTGTGAAGTTTAAGTCCAACCTGGGCTGTGTCACAGCATGAAGACGGGCGCTCTCCAGGGCTCTGTCAATAAAAGGCTGGAACCTGCGTACCACTCCAAAATGCTCACCGGGACTTGCCAGGGGGAATTTCAGCATATCGATTACGTCTACGCGCAAGTAAAACAGCAGATTACATACTGAAACACTATTTACATGTTCATTAAAAGTTTTGGTAATAAAAATGTAAAGGATCTGACCTGACTCGTGTGGACAATGATGAATTCTGTTTCTGATAATCTGCCACATCAGTTGAGCAGGCCATGAAGGGCACTCAGTGGCAGGTTTAATTGGACGTTGTGAGAGTGGCTCTATCTGTAGCACTTTATAAATCCTCAACATGGAGCCTTGGTATGTCCCGGGTTCCCTGCCATCGTTAAGATGGCCTAACCAAGCACGAACTGTCACATTCTGGGCATCTAAGACTCGCCTGTTGAAAAAGTCGCGTTGATATAAAATGGATGTAGGCAATCTGAGTGGCACCTGTTGGATCCTGTAGACTCGGGGTGTGCTGCTAAACCATTTCCTCCTGAAGACCACTAAATCTGTCTCCCCAAATGTAGACACCACCACTTCCACTGCGAGCTGACACGGCCTGGAGCAACGATGCCGCACACGGACCACTGAGCCGTCTATCACTTTGTCAGGGGCTGAGTCAAACCCTATGAAATTGTCAGGCGGGCTCTCACCAGTCTGGGATGGAGAGGTTGAAATGGCTTGTAACCCACAATGTCCCTGGGTGATATGAAAATGAAGTTATGTAAAGATAAACAGGCCAGCATGCAGTCTTTTTCACTTAAACAAATTAGGCAGGAAACAAGTTGCCAGAGGACGTTTTCAAGATGTTTACTTAAACCTGCATTAACTGATGCTTTTGGCCACTCGAGGCAGTGGAAACAAGCTGTGAACACAACATTGACATCATCAATGAGTCCTATTCTCTCCCATGCAGTTGGTGAGAGTCCCAAATGGTATCATCGCCTTTTAAATTGATACTAACTTGTTAGCAAAGAGTATCTTATTTACACATCCCGCAGTTAGGAAGCAACATTAGCATTAATTTGGAGTTGTGTTTGTGGCCATCTGGCAAATGCAAGTTTCTTAGCTCTGTGTTCTTGTTAATATATCTGGTTCTTTAGCAGCTTAATGCTCCACTTTGTTAACCAGCTAGTCTCAAAAAGTGTCTGTCTGCTGTTTGCTGCAGAGCAGCTAGTGTATAGTGGGTTTTAGTACCTTAAAGTTTCACATTCAACAATTCATTTTGGGGTTATCACTGTAATTAGAGTAAAGTTCAATAGAGTTCTTACCATTATAATAGCAGCAGTGAAGACATATCCACAAAAGACTGAGTGTAACACGTTCATTTTTTTTGGCTGAATTAAAAGATAAAAACAAACATTATTCGACAAATGAAGTTAGTAAAATAATGTTAGCCGTCAGTTGTTGGCACCTGGCAGAGCACTTCCTAAACAGGTGGCAGTTGTGCGAGCATACATCCCATGTGATGCAGCATTACCTGATATACTGGTGTTGCAAGTACAGCAGTTTGCACGAATTGCCTTTTAAAGGGCTACAGTACCTAAAGGGCTTGGCTAAATTGACTCTGCTGCACAACAAAAATGGTGTTTGATGCATTTCATTCCTGATTCTATGAGGGAACTTTTCATGGGAGTGATGCATCAAAGCTCAGAGTCTAACTTAATTTGATGTGCTCGAGCCGAAGCCGTGCCCTTACCCTGCGTCCTATTTGGCCTACTCCCACACAAGACTTTGAAGAAATCTGATCTGAAAAACAACCTGATACAGCAGCCAAAATTAATTACCCATGGGCTACTGACTTTTTATGCTTCAAAGTCAAAGGGAATGAGGCATTAGTAACTGTTGCTGTTGGGTTGTTTAGATGACCACACATAGATGAACGCTGTCTTGTTATCTATATAAAGGGTGACTGATGCTAAAATCTACCATCTACAACTCTAGGTGGCATACAAACCTATGTCAGGCAGTTCATATTCATTTTTTGATTGGACTTGATAAGAGAGGGGTATTTTTTAGAAGAAAATGGCTTTACAGGACCTGTGCAATTTCCAGGACATCTTTCTGGACAGTATAACCACCGAATGTTCTTCCATGCTTGCTGGAAAGAAGACAGATTGTAACTATGTGAGTGGTTTGCCCTCTAGTAACAGCACAAGTCTGTTCAATTTTTACATACCAGTTGCAGAGTACCTGGATGAAAGCCCGATACAATTTGGGCAAATCAGCACCGTCCAGAGCTCCAGCGCAGTCTCATATGAAGACTCCATCTTACCATCCCTCTCCTTGCCCACAAGCCTTCCTCTGGCCTCCTCTCAGTCTGTCCCTCTGCCTTTCCCCATGTCTCACGGCACCACCACCCTGGCCTTCATCTTTCAGGGCGGTGTGTTGGCTGCAGCGGACACTCGTTCCAGTTGCTCTGGGCTCGTGGCGTGCCCAGCCGCCCAGAAGATCCTGCCTGTTCACAGTCACTTGGTGGGCACTACTTCAGGTACTTCGGCTGACTGTGCCCTTTGGAAACGGATTCTGGCTCGAGAACTGCGGCTCTACCAACTCCGCCACGGCCGGCGGTTGTCCACGAACGGAGCTGCCAAATTGCTTTCTCACATGCTTCACCCGTTTAAGGGAACCGAGCTGTGTGTGGCTGCCACGTTGTGTGGGTGGGACGGAGGAGAGGTAGATGAATGCCATGACCATGGAGGTGCAAAGACTGATCTCAGCGGTCGTAGAGAAACAACAAAGAGGCAAATGGCTGATCTTGGGAAGTCTGTAGATACAAGTCTTGAAAATGCCGCTCTGGCTCAGAGCACTTCTTCAACAATTGTTGGTCAACAGTGCTTTACTAGAAAGAAAGTGAGTTTATCTGGACCCAGTCTGTACTATGTGTGCAGTGATGGTACTCGCCTGCAGGGAACGCTCTTCTCCGTGGGCTCGGGATCACCCTATGCCTACTCCATTTTGGACCAAGGGGTTCAATGGGGGCTGACAGTGGACGAGGCCACATCAATAGCCAGAGAGGCTGTATACAGAGCCACACACAGGGATGCATACTCAGGAAACTGTGTAGACATCTATTACATCTCCTCAAAAGGGTGGACACGCAGGAGCAGAGAGGACTTGAAAGAGGAATATTACAGAGAAAAAGAAAGACAAGAGAGAGACAGGACGTGACTTTGGCTGAGTAAAGACATGAAACATCAAAAATGGCAAGAGAGAAGAAAAGGCAAACATCGGCGAGTATATTAGAGAGACGGGATGGCATCTTTGCAGCAGATACTGAATTAATGAACAGGACAGGCAGTTGCAACCTCCAGGCTATTTCTCAAATGATTTGGGCATGCATATCGTTCCCTCTAATAAACAGCTGATGTTTTGTTTGCGCTGATGATAAAAATGTATTCTAACAGCACTCTGCTGTCTGTCATTTCAATTTGGACGTTAAAACATTATGAATCATTTCAAGTGTGTGAGATAATTACAGCCTAGTCCTGCATGTGTTTGAATCACACAGACACAGAGAGAAGCGGAGAAAAAGGCCGGAGTGAATAGCCCAAAAATCTAAATGTCTCAAGGTCTTTCCGTGTATAAGGGAACTAATTTAGCTGTAGCAATAACCGGTAGTTGAAAACTGATTTGTGTCTGCTGTCAAAATTTGTCTGAAAGTTTCTCTGACACTTCAATAAATTAATGTATCAATGCAATTTTGCTGAACTTGCATGTTCATTCAGTTTGAGCAGTCTGGTAGTAAATTAGGCATACTAGTAATTATTCTGGTGACAATGACTCTGCGAGGGATATTAGAGCAAAAGGTATAGAGCCGTTCATCCTTGTTCTCACTGTTCAGCGCTGCCCTTTCAAACTTCAGTGAAGGCAGCCAAAGTATGGCGGGGAAAGTTTTCAAGGGTGAGGCAATTTACTATATGGGAGGAAACTTGATAGCATATGAATGATGCTACATGTCAAAATGTTGAAGTGGTGCTGAAGGTTATTGCTCAAAATGCTGATATGTCGAGCTTATTTTTGCAAAGTGCCATGACAGAGTTTTTGATGGCTAATGTGTGCGTATGCATGCAGCCGCCTGTGTATCTATGTGTTATAGGGCTGTGCAACTGATTGAAATTTTAATCTCGATTACGATTTTGGTTCCAAACGATCACAAAAACAGAGTAATCGAGAAAAACGATTATTTTGCACGCTACGTTTTGCAAGTAAACTCTTATTTTGTCATGTGTTCTGAATGAAAAAAAGAATGTTCAAACAGGAAAAGTATGAAGGGAAATTTCACAGTTCAAGGTGTTTGTTTTTTTAATGTTGATTTGGTTAACTGTTTTTTTAAGTTCAATAATTGCAGCATCTTTCCAAATGACAACGAGTAATCGTGTTATATAATCGTGATTTCAATATTGACCAAAATAATCGTGATTATGATTTTTTCCATAATCTGAAGTGTTATCCACTGTATTAAATAAATTACAGGTAGGGTTTGCGTGATGATGCTCAGCACATCTCCAGTGAAACATCAGAGTACCACTCTACGACTGAATGCAGCTTTAAGAGGAGAAAGCCTCCCTTCCTCCCCAACCTCATCTATAATTCCCATCTTAGGAAGTTCATTAATGACAGAATTATTAAGCGGGGGGAGGGGCGGGGGGTAAACAAACTAAGGGTGGAAACATATTGGTGGTCCAGATTTCAACAGAGCTGTGAGTGCAGAGCGAGAGAGGACAGAATTGTGATAGTAATCAAAGTTTTGAGGGTGCAAGAAGAGCTGTGACTCAGTGAGCGTTAGGGCTTTCTTTGCTTGACCTCTTCAAAGCTTTTTGTTCCGTTTTGGCGGTTTCTTATTCTCGCATGCAAACTCCAGCTGTGAGCAAAACAAACTCCACTGGATTTGACCAAGAAGTGAAATGTCACTGACCCTGCCTTCTGAGTTACATCAGTCCATCTGTTGTTGTTTTTTCATTCTTTTCAAAAAACTTTGAAAACATATTACAGGCAGAAATTTGCCAAAAATGTTTGGCAGCCCTCTGTCACAGTTTTGCACTTGTAAATCTGTCTCTTGTTCTCTCAAATCCTGACTAGCAGATTGATTACGGCTTGGCTTTTGTTTTCTGCTTGCGCAGAAGTTTTGGCATTAATAAACTTCTGTATCCAGCTGGGTATGTAAGGGATGTAAGGAGTGACCTTTTAGGGTTGCCAGTTTGCTTTTTAGTCATATCAGTGAACACTTGCATCGCTACCACTTGTTTAAAGGCTCTCTTGTTTCTTAGTCAGGAGAGAGTACTCACAAATGATCAGGAAACATTGATGTGCAGAGCAAGACTGCTCTCTGTGGATGAATGATCACTTTTTACACTATTGAGATGAGCAAAGCAACCCACAAAACATGTGGGTGAGAAAACAAGCATATCCTATTCCAGGACGTATGGGATAAGATTAGCTAGGATAAGATACGTCAAAATGTAAAAAATATCATATTACCTAAAATCTCATGTTACTCCATTTTCCAAAAATTAATCAGGCTTAATATTTAGATCTTGGACATCCACATGACAAATATAGACATGTATGAAATGATGTGTTTTTGAACATTCATCCTTGAAATTTGGATTAGTAAATTCAAATTTAGATTGTATTATTTGAAGCAGTTTTTTTTTTCTGAGACAAAGAATTGAAATGACTCATAAATACCAGCTTAAAGCAAAGACTTAATGGGGGACTGAATTACAGAAATGTACTGTATTAAATTGATCATTCACTTCCAAGAAAAACGCGTCATGCACGCACACCCAACTCACTGGAGAAAATATCCTCTCAATGTGTGGTAATTACAGTCATACATTTCAGACACGTTTTTTAGCCAGTGGGAGAACATTATTGGTGAAATGTAATCTTAAATGCATCCTTGAGTAGCAATTTTCTGGCCCAGCTTCTGAGTGGAAAAACTGGGAAAATGCAAACGTACTGAAGATGATTATGGAGACTGGCTATACTTATGCAGATTACAAAACACAGGATTGCTTCAAGGGAATGATAGGCTACATCCTAACCAAAAAATAAGGTTGTTTTTTTAAACGATGTACATGTTGTCCGGAAAACTATGATAATAAAGGTGATAATTAGATACCAAATTAAGCTATGATTTTGAAGACATTTGGTTTAACAAACTGAACCAAGTTAAAATAGTGATTTGTCACTGTGTGCCTGTGTGGTAGCCTACTCAGTGGTCACTGTGTGTATCCTTAAAAATAGTAGGCTTTTAGGGTGGCTATCTGTCTCCTTCGGGTAGTTAAAAACAAATGGAGAGGGAAAGAGAGACGTAGACCCTCTCCACTATGTATAGCGAGGAAGAGAGGGATAGACACACAGAGAGAGAGAGAGAGAGAGAGAGAGAGAGAGAGAGAGAGAGAGAGAGAGAGAGACAGACTAGGCTAAGTGGACAGACCTCATGTTGAGCTCTGATGAACCTCGGCATCCTTTCCCACGTTGGATCATTTCAGCTCCGTTAAACCAGAGAGTCACCGGAGCAGAGCTGCGAACACACGGTAAGCTCTATTCTACTCGACTAAAGCACTTTTTTCTTTATCTTCGCGATGCACTAGTTTATTGAAGTGAAGCCACTTACCCCCTACGCAGACGTGACAAGTTTCCACTCCTCGGCTCTCACTTAATCGTTCAGTTTTTTGGGTTTTTTTGGGGGGGGGGGCTTAGACACGGTGAGGCGGTTTCCCAGATGTCCCACTGTTATTATTTATGTTCGCAAATAAACTATAAGAAGCAGACCTTTTCGCCTTTTTCTCTCGCGAGCAGATTTAATTTAACCATGATGCGCGAGCTGTCTAGGTGAACTAATGCACGGCTGGCTGGGAGAAAGGTTTGGGAAAGCGAACGAGCGCCAAGCTTTGACAGATGGCACGGGTAATAACGCTGTGCTTCCCCTCTCATTTTCTGGCTAGGTACCGTGTGTGAATGTGCGCGCGAGCTCGGTATCTGCGCGCCATGCTCACCTGCCGCGTGCACTTTCTCTTTCACGCGGGGACGCTCGCCGATATGACGGGGTCGCTGGACCTTGGTTAGTAGTAGCCCGCAGCAATATTTGAGGAGGCTACATTCATTAAAATAGTTAGCCCAAGTGTGTAAATCCCATTAACATGCATCAACTAGGTCATTTCTCTTCTTTTCTCTAACAAGACAAGGTCACGCTCCAGGCTGTTTAGTGTTTATATACTAGATATGCTAATAAGCAGTCCAGATGTGCGTGTGTGTGCGTGCGTGCGTGTGGGTGGGTTCGTGTGACCAAACCAAAGAGAGGCTGCAATAAGCCATCATATGCTTTGAGAAATGTAATCTCCTTCTATGTTTACAACATATAATGTAATGGCAAAGAGTAAATGATCATCTACACACACACACACACACACACACACACACACTAGTTTTTTAACTGTACTTTTTATGCAATGGTAACTACTAGGTGTTTCCCTCCCCCCACTTGGATCTGTAAGTGTATAGCCTAATCAGTTCTGCATTTCTGCTGCTTTCAGTATTCTGCTAAAATACAACAAATTGCTTGTAGAATTTCAAACAAATTAAGGGAAATCATTTCCAACATTCTTTTATTGAACAAATTGAACATTGAATTGAATATAAAGGCACCCCTAAAAATAGAATGGCATATACATTATAAAGTGCAGTTTTCAACTGATATTTTCTTTCAATTAATACAAACATTCTCTGAGTGTCTCTCGCGTTATGTCGCAGCCTTTTGCGATGTGTGTATTGCGCCAGTTGATATTGCTATTATGATTTTTTTTTTTTAAAGAAAAGAAGCCGTGTCAGGGCTTGACTATAATGAGGTGACTGATGTGCTGACTGCTGAGTAAACAGTGGGACTCTCCTCACCAGTCTGATTTGAAAAGACTTAAGAGATGTGTGCACTAAGCACAAGAGAGGCAGTACGAATGGATGAGAGGTCTATAAGCATTAAGACGAATGGCAGGAGGAGAGTAAGCCAGAGATGTTTAAATGGAACAGAATCTGTCCACGTCTTGGTCTTTAAAGCCAGCCGGGCTGCACTTCTACCACCACCACCACCAACACCCCCCTCTCGCTCTCTACCTCCATCTCCCATTTTTCCCTATGTTAAAGGCCTGACATGCACAGGCTATTTTTAATAAAAATGAAATAGCCTTGTTGCAGTGAAGCGACTCGATGCAGAGTGAAGTGAGACTGAAACAGCGATTTGCAATTTAGAGCTATGTCACCACTCATCATTCCATTCTGAGCCGGCAACAGCAAATCGTCCTCACACTTTCATCCTCTATCCCTGCCTTACATTTCACACATATCTCATGCGCACTCATACTCCAAAGACTTCAAACAACAGTGAATGACATGTACTGCTGGCAACGTGGTTTTGGAGCAAAGCTAGCAGAGAGAAATGTAAGCCGGGAGCTCAGTCTGTGCTAATGCACAATAGCTGAGGAAGACAAAAGTGTTTTGGAAGAACCACTTCTTGTATTTTGCTAGATTTAACATGATAGGAAACAGATGCAGATGCTGAACATGAAGCATTACATACAGTATGGTTAACTTGGTATAATTAATGTGCGAAATGAAAAAAAATATTCAAGGGTGAATTTCCTTTAAAGAAGAAATGATGTAAAGAGAGTAGAAATTACTTAATTACTTTAGAAAGTAGGTCACTAGTGTAGAGTAAAAAAGAACATTGGTTTCATTTTCATGTTTCCTTCAGTTCATATGAAGCATATCAATTCGGCTATATATTAGAAATAGTTATGGTTCATATTATACAGTGCAATCAAAGGCAGAAGGCACAGGTGCTTGAGGCCCACTGAAATATTTGCATTTAAATTATTCAAAGCACATGTTTCAATGTACATTTATTTAATCAGATCAAAGAGGAGACCCTAACCCACAAAAGTGCCTCTGTGGGTCCCCTTTCAATGAGGTTAACGTGATGAAGTGCCCTTTAGTGTGCCCTTCCAGTGAAGAAAATATGATGAAGTGCCCTCTAGGGTGCCCTTCCAGTGAAGAAAACATGATGAAGTGCCCTCTAGAGTGCCCTTCCAGTGAAGAAAATATGATGAAGTGCCCTCTAGGGTGCCCTTCCAGTGAAGAAAATATGATGAAGTGCCCTCTAGGGTGCCCTTTCAGTAGAGAAACCATGATAAAATGCCCTCTGGTGCCCTGCCAGTGGAGAAAACATTATGAAATGCGCTCTAGGGTGCCCTTCAAGTGAAGAAAATATGATGAAGTGCCCACTTGGGTGCCCTTCCAGTGAAGAAAACGTGATAACGCGCCCTCTAGGGTGCCCTCAAATTGAGAAAACGGGTTGAAGTTTCCTCTAGGGTGCACTCAAATGGAGACAAGATGATAAATTGTCCTCTGGGGTTACCTTCCAGTGGATAAAACATTATGAAGTGCACTCTAAGGTGCCCTTCCAGTAGAGGAAACATGTTAAAATGCCCTCTGGTGCCCTGCCAGTGGAGAAAACATTATGAAGTGCCCTATAGGGTGCCCTTCCAGTAGAAAAAAAACATGTTAAAATGCCCTCTAGGCTGGCCTTAAAATAAAAAAGACATGATGCAGTGCCATATAAGCTGCCCTACATACTAGAAAACTTTCTGCATGCTGGTGCCCTAGTGCCGCTGCCCCTCAGACAGCCTGAGTACGCCACTGTGTGTGTGCTAATGGTTGCCTCCATGTGAGCATAAAGGTGAAAAAAAGATGTCAGAAAATCTACATGCATTGCAGGAAATAGTGAGGCACAGTGATGGATGCAGGTAGAACGTGGATTGAAAAACTGCAATTACACCACTTTAGTCTTGTTAAGCTGCTGACACTTTTTAGTACATAAAGTTTCAAAGATCAATGGCCAGGATCTGACTCAAATACTAACGAAATGCAGATCATTAAACTTTTGGGAAACGAGGACAAGTCCTTCATTATTTATGAGTCTAATTAATCTCTTCAAGGGAGCTTCTTTCACTACTGGGCATTGAGGCATGGGACACCATCTTTAGGGATGACATCAATCACCTGATGTCCAGGCAATTGTGTGTGACAAGGAACAGTAAAGTACCTGAGCTCCACCTCATCACTAGGCCCTCAGGCTCCAAATTAATTGAACATTTTTAAGACCATGCTTAACTCTCTGAGAATGCTTGAGTGATCAATAACAGCATTCACACACAACAAGAGCAACGCCAACAGCAATGAGAATAATATGAATAACAGCATCTGGTATAAAAGGAATTCTCCTTTTTAGGTTATTTCTTATCAGACCGTAATGTTCATAGTTTCTATGCAGCTATTTATACAGCAGCTGGCAGAGATCTCGGGTTAGCAAACATAGCTGTTCAACAAAAAAATGTGTCTACAAATGTACCTCAAAATAATTACAAGATAATGAGTAAGATGTCAACGTGTGTTTGCCTTTTCACTTCTGTATCGTGAAGCACTTGTTTTTACCATTTTAATGAATGCCGTCAATATCACACTAATGATGTCTTCTCTCAGGTGATCCTGTGCAGCATGTGTACTGCATGTGAGAAAAGAAGGCGAAATGAAGACTCACTCTGGGGGAGAGGAAACCTGAAGCAGGAGGAGACGCACAGTATAAGAAAACATGATGGGTCATCATGAAAACCTGCATCTGATCAGCCATTCATCAGTTATTCTTTGAAACAAACTGTTCAACTTAGCAATGGCAGGACATATTGTGCTTCTTTTTCTTTTACTCTGTAAAGGGGAAAGAAAGGGCATTTCAGTGGCTGTTGGCCTTTCAGAGGAAGGTCAGGATTTGCATGTAATATCCAGCAAAAGACAATTGAGCATTGACAACTTTTTTGGTAGTTTCAAAGAATTGGAGAGCCAGCTTCAGAATGGAAAAAATGATCTAACAACCCTGCCAAATGTGGCTTTTAGACAAAATGACAGAAACCCTAATGATTTTGACTTTAGGGGTAATATAGCAAGGCAACCAGTCATACTTAAACATCCCGAATCTACTGCTAAATCCCTATCAACTAAACATAGCCCTGAACTCACTATGAACCGCAAGAAAATAAGCTATTTGACTAATGGAGAGGTTGAAGGTGTAATTTATGCTCACAGTCAAGTGCAGAGTTCAGGCGAGGAGTACGCTCTCCAGCCTAAGCTCCATTTGGAGACAGGTGTCGGTGACGTTCTGCCTGAGAGGACACGGAGCCGCACTAAATGGGTCATGGAGTCAGAAGACGGTCGGTCGGAACCGTACCTGCCACGAGCGGAGCCTCGCTCTCGATGCCGGAGGAGCTGGCTCTGGAACCAGTTCTTTGTGATTGAGGAGTACAGAGGGCCCGAGCCTGTGCTCATTGGACGGGTAAGCTGTGAAGTCATCATGTGAATCACCTGTATCCTATTGTATGGAGTTGTATTTGTGCCTCAGAAAAATATTTTCACAAGCACATGAAATATATTTTGTAGAGAAAGAATAATTTAATTTGAGGAAACAAAAATCTACTCTGTGCTCAATGCATTTATGTATAGCTGTGCGCCATTACTCACATAAGTGCACAATGATGACCTCTTTTCCTCAGTTTGACTCATTTCCCCCTGTCCTTTCTCCGGCTCTGTGTGCTCATGGATGTAATATTAGAACTAAAGATGTCGCCCACTCACTTGAATGAAAAATTGCTTGCCAAGCGCATAAGCCAAAAAAAGTTTTCTGGACTCCAGGTTTGCTTCCTCGTTGTGCAGCCCACTGGACATTCCCGCTCGACCAGTAGCCTTTATTAGCCTGGTTTGCAGTTTTACAGATGTCTGTTTTATAATGGCAGTCTCTGTGGAAAATGTGTTACATTGTGCCACAATTCCAGACAATTTGGATATTGGAGTAGGTTGTTTATGAATGGCTGTTTTTGCTAGAAGAATTATTGCTTACTAGTGGAGTTAGGGAAAGGTAAAAAAATAAAATGGTAAGAGACCATGATGACAGTGACCAACACTTCACTCTGTGAGTGTTTAAACAAATAAGTTTACTGTGTGGCATCGGGGTCTTATGTAAAAAAAAAAAGTTTTAAAGCGCCCATATTATACTCATTTTCAGGTTCATAGTTGTATTTTAAGGTTGTACGAGAATAGGTTTACATGGTTTAATTTTCAAAAAACACCATATTTTTGTTGTACTGCACAGCTCTCTCTACCTGCTGTAGATCCTCTTTTCACCTGGTTTCTGTTTTAGCTACAGAGTGAGACCTCTTTTCATCTTCTTCTTCTGTACTATCTTTGATTGCACTCGCACATGCTCAGTAGCTCAGATGTAGATCATGTCAGCTAGCTAGCTCCATAGAAGTAAAAGACAGGCTGTTTCTCCAACTTCAGTCAGTTACAAGGCAGGATTAGCTGGGAGACTTCTAAATGAGGGCGCACATGTAAGTAGTTCTTTTGTAGATTATGGTGAACTTGTGTGTGTTGTAGCAGTGCTTTGCTATTGAGAACGAGGTACCATGCTAGTGTTAGCATTAGCGTTAGCATGCTAATGCTAACGCTACGAGCTAACGGTTGCGGTTAGCCAGCTCATTTCGGATTGTGACGTCACAGTCCGAGCCGATTTTGAACAGCTCACTAGGAGACTGAAACCAGGACACATTCAGAAACCGTATCTCACTCAAAACAGCATGGATGGATTTTTTTCAAAGTTTGTATGTGTGTGGAAGCACCAGAGACACAAAAGAACACCCCAAATCCCAGAAAAAGTGTTTTTTTCATAATATGGGCACTTTAAGAACAGTTTTAGTTACAAGCCTAGTTTTATGGACCATTAAAATTCAATTTGTTGGTGTTTTATTCTGTACTTTAGTTAGTCTATTAGCTTGCAGCCTAGCTGTATTGGTAGGTTGTTAGCTAACCTCTGCCATACATGTAGTAGCTAACTAAGCTAGTTGGCTACCTTGATGATTGCCAGCTACACAGCCAAGGAATTATAATCATTAATTAAGTTTCTTTAAATGTTTTTAAAAAATAAGATAACTTCCTCTAATTAATTTTGAACTAAGCATCACAAGTACCTGTGAAAATTGCAGAGCCCCTAGTCGAGTTTAATTTTATATAGCTAGCTGACTTGTTAAAGCAACATTATGTAACTTTTCCCGCTTGGGTCCCCCTACAGGTTGTCTCATTGGAACTACAGCTGCAGCTAAAAGTTACATAGTGTTGCTTTAATGACTAATAACCACTGAATAGCATGTGAATAAGTGCCTAGCTGGTACTATTGTTTATCTGGCAGAATTTAGCTAGCTACTTACTTATCAAGATAGCTAGGTTTTAAGCTAATATAGTACAGATGGAAATTCATAAGACTAGGTATGTACTGTAACCAACCCTTTAAACTAATCATGTGCTGTTGTGCGCCTGCTGGCACCCCTAGCAAACGGTAATACTACTAGTAATAAGGTTGGTGACATAACAGTTGTTTAAAAATAACTTTTAAAAATCCTCACGTTTTTGCCTGCTTGACCGTTTGTGGTAATCTGCCCGAAACAGCCAATGTACCGACTGGTCAGACATTAGCTGTAAGCTAGCTGCTGCGTGGGAGTGTGTCTGTGTGTTTGTGTTCAGCTCAGCCTTAGACTGTTATTTCTGTTATTTGTCTCCAGTTTCTCTCCTTTTTCCTCTCGTCTCTGTATGTTCATAAAGCAGATTCATAAAGTCCCAGGACAAGTTGAAACCTTTTCAACTCGCACTGCAAATGTACGTCTTCATCTGTCTTCAAAAGCGCTGACTCTAAAATTTGCCTCGTGTTCTGTCTAACAAGTCACGTTAAGGGAGCTGACAGGCAAACCTGAGTGCACACAGAGCAGAGCTGTTAGGAGCAAGACAGACAATTTGAACCAATGAGTGTCCAAGGGTCAGTGACATTGAGAGAGGAGAAATGCAATAAGATAGATAGCAATAGATTTTTCTTTGCATGATAATAATTTCTCTACAAAATATGATGCACAAAATTGCAAAAAAAGCTTTCAAAATGTCTCATTGCACCCTCAGGAATGAGGCACAAATATAACTCCTTGTAACTGCAGTGTTTGTGCAGCAGCCCTCCACTTGTCTTGTGTCATACTTGAGTTTTACAGTCGCCACAACCAGCAACCTTCAGCTGCTGTCGGTGTCGCAACACGTAAAGTGTCTGAGATGATTTAAGCCACAGCACACCTGAACCATTCAGATCCCTGGGGTTTACTTGTAGCATTTCACAGTCAGGCTCTCCACCGCACTAATGCAGCTGCTGGCAGCTACAGTATACTCGGGGTAGGATTATATCAGCTGTAACGCTAACGGGGAACGCTGCCAGCCACTTTGTAGCTAGCAGTATACTTTATGGTGACAGACTAGATTGGATTCTTACCAGTGCAGTATACACCTCATAAATGTTTAATCTTCCTCTCTGGTTGTTATTGATACAGTCAGGGAGGGGTTTTAAAGCAATCAGTAGACACACAAGGCTGCTCATTCCTCTGCAAAGCAGTCTTGATGTTGATATTCATGTAATAGAGCATCCATTGCGAAGGGGTTGGAAGCACGACGTTTTCTCCCAGAGGCGGCTCCGTTTGTTTTGCCAAAAATAGAGACATTGAGGTGACATGTCAACAGTTCAAATCACAGGTGCCTCAACCCGTGCGAAAGAGGAGGAATTTGGCTGCCAAAGAAAGCAGTGTGAGGCAGATATAAACCCTGGAGGTGTATGTGCTGCATGAGTGAGAGGAGGGGACAGTTTCAGATTACAGAGGAGGAGAGAAAGTGAATAAGGTATTGGAAGAGACAATTTCCTTGTTTTCCCAGCGTTGTTTGTACGGGGCGGATAAATGTCTTCCCCACCGTGAGAGTGTTTTTCCATGCTGACTGAAGCACAGCAGGACTGAGCCAGCAATTAGACGAGTGAGGCGACGAGGGCTGGATAGAAAGAGAGAGGATGGAGAGAAGTGGGGTGGGGGGGGGGGCAAAGAACAGGGGAGCATGATAGACAGACTCTCACAAATATGTCTCTCGTGGTGAAGTGTGGGATCAAAATCGAAGCTAGCTTTGAGGAAGAAAGGAGGGAGGGGGATGTGGGTGTAGGGATGAATAAGAAAAAACCTGAGTCCCTTATCTAGCAATTTGTAGGGTATGCTATCACGCTTTTCTATAATCCTCAACTTTATCCTCCAAGACATACACACACATACCACACACACAGAATGTACTCTAATCTTGTACGGTCTCTGCCTACATGCTGTGCAGTGTGTTTGTGTGAATTGAATTTGCATGAACATGTGTTGTTAACATGCATTATGTTTGAATATATAGATTTGTGACTGTTGTTAAGCACACATATTATCCATTCCATATTACCATTTTGTAGGCAATGAAACATTTCTGTTTCACAAATGTCTCCGACACATTTCGTGTAACTGAATGAATATGCCTTGCAACAGTCATTTCTGGTTTGCTCACTAAATATGTAAGCGCTCATTGTTGCAGCAGCTGAATTTTAAAAATCGGAGCTTCAGTTCTCGTGAGTATCTAAAGGTCCACTGCAGAGGTTGTGAGTAAGCCTTGTGGATTATGAACATGTGCAGATGCGCCTTAAGGAGTAGCGATATGTGAAGGTTCCTGGTCAGAACGCTCAGTGTGATGAAGGCTGAGTAATCTCTTTAGCTTTCTATTTCTGTGTGTTTGGCCTTTTACCTATCTAGCTCACACTAATATCCTCTCTGCCATTAAACACAGAGCGAGTATTCTGCACCAGAGAGCAAAACAGTCCGAGGGAGAAAGAGAGAGAGAGAGAGAGAGAGAGAGAGAGAGTGTGTGTGTGTGTGTGTGTGTGAGAGAGAGAGAGAGAGAGAGAGAGAGGAATGAGAAATGTGAGCAGATGGCCATCCTGTGTAACCGAGGTAACTTGATGAAAAGAGAGAGACAAGTACTGGAAAAAAGTGTTAGCTTAAAAGGTACGGGGAAGTCAGGCAGATGGATTTACAAGAAGGGGAAGGAAGGGACAGATGGACATAAGTGACAGAAAGATTTACAAATGGATGCGGCCTGTGTTAGCAGATTGCATCTGTGAACATACATATAGGACATTCGCAGGGCCACAGTCCACATTGATGTGGGTTTGCCCTCAACAAACCCCCAGTGGCGTGTTTGGTCCAGTGAGTTAATTAGCTGTGTGCATCAGTACTCATCCCGGTCCCATATGTATCTTCCACACCTGGTGCCATTCGTTTCAGACTCACCGAGCACATTCCGTCTTAACATAAATCACCCATTTCACACAGTCATGTTTGCACTACTTTCCAGACTGATAGACGAGTGTTAATGAGCGATACCTGCATCAGCGCACCGTGTATGAAAGTGCTGCTGCCTGAAGGTGTTCCAGTAATTTACAGTAATTATTTTTTTTTCAGCTGCACACAGATATGGACAGAGGAGACGGCCACACCAAGTATATGCTGGAGGGAGAGGGAGTGGGCTCTGTTTTTGTTATTGATGGCAACACAGGCAACATACATGTTACCAAGTCTTTAGACCGCGAGGAGAAGGACCAGTACCATCTCATCGCAACAGCTACAGACCGTCAGACAGGCAGAGCCCTGGAGCCCTCGTCAGAGTTCATCATCAGAGTGCAGGACATCAATGACAACCCGCCTGTCTTCCTCGATGAACCCTATGTTGCCATGGTGCCAGAGATGGCCAACATAGGTAATGCGCTAAAACAACATGAAAGTGATGCTCCACTCAAAATCTCTTGAAAGGTGGCTGTAAAATGCGAGAAGTGTTTTCCTTCATGGGGAGCAGCAGCTGTGCTCAGTTTGAATTATTTCAGCTTACAATGGATTCCAATGGGGATGAGTTTTCACAGCAAAACAAGACTAAAGGCCAATTTAGCAAAAAATGAACGCCGTCGCTACGTACGTAGGTACGTGAAGATATGGACACTATGCCAGACCCTACGCCGTAGCCTGACGTGCACCTCTCAAAAAAATGTAACTACACGTTGCGGCGACGCAACTGTGATTGGTCCGTTTGGCCAGGGCTTGGTAGCGTTGCATTTCCCCCGACTCTTTTCCTGGTTCTCCTTCTCCATAAACACCATGAGATCAAGGAGAGGGTTCACTTTAGGGCTGAACGATTAATTGCATTTGCGATAATATCGCGATATGTTAAAACGCGATTTCCTAATCGCAAAGGCTGCGATTTGGTCTCGATTTGATGACTCGCGAGAGCAAATCAGTCTGCACTAGGGCTGAACGATTAATTGCATTTGCGATAATATCGCGATATGTTAAAACGCGATTTCCTAATCGCAAAGGCTGCGATTTGGTCTCGATTTGATGACTCGCGAGAGCAAATCAGTCTGCACTACGCAGAGAAAGCATCAACTTAGCACGCTAACGCTACACTGTACCTTGAGCTGATCTCTTTCATTCAAACAATTCTGAGTTGAAGTTTAAAACTTTTACAGCCATTTTAATAAAATGAAGGGTTTTGTTCGGGCTCGAGTCCATACATGCAGTTAATGGATACAGGCACGCAAAACTGAAGGCTCCGGTTGCAACGAGAGCTAGCTCTGATTAGCGGTTAGCTCCGGTTAGCGTCCGTTATAAAGATATAAAGATATGGGTGGAGGCGCGCCACTGAGAGGGGACAATCAGACTGATAAATGACGGTTCGGGGAGCTTTCACAGCAGCGTGGCCGCGGTGTTTCAACGGTTTTATTAGTACAGTTAATCCCACGGCAAGACCACAGCAACTAACGTAACGATAGCCTCTCTGAGCAAGTGCAGTGTTGACAGTGTCGGGACTGTCGGCACGCAACTTCAGGAGGGGGAGGGGCTGGAGGCAGCTCCTCTCTGTGCACTGTAAAAAAATATATGTGTATATACCGTATATGTGTGTGTGTGTGTGTATATATATATATATATATATATATATATATATATATATATATATATATATATATATATATATAATTATATATACTGTATATATATTATATATATATATATATATATATACTGTATATATATATATATACATGTGTGTATGTATATATATATACTGTATATATGTGTGTATGTATATATATATATATATATATATACTGTATATATGTGTATGTGTATATATATATATATATATATATATGTATGTATATGAATTTATGTGTTTTTACTTATTTAACTGTCTAGTGTGTAATTGTGTGTTGTTCATACTATACAATGATTTATTGTTTGTCTTTGTTGAATAATACAGAAGACAGAGCTTAAAAAAATAATCGAATATAAACACTTTTGGGGAGCTGTCAGGCCGTCCATCTTTATATACAGTCTATGGTGTACATGCTATTATAACTATTATAACAAATGTTGACCTCATGATGGTGCCAGATAAATAGGTGTGCCATATTTCATGAAGAGAATCCGTCCAATAGTTGTCAAGACATTTTACTGAAAACAATCATGGTGGAACTAGAGGGAAAGTCAGGGATCACAAAAGGGATCCATCCTCTGGCCACCATGAATGTCCGTACAAACTTTAATGGCAATTCATGTTACAGATGTTGAGATATTTCAGTCTGGACTAAAGCGATGGACCGACTGACTGACAGGCTAACAGACCAACATTTCCATCTCTGGCTACTAGCATGACTAAAATAATGTGACATAAAAATCCATAGAAACTTCTCAGCCTACTTAGCACTACAACATAATCTCTAAAAGTAATAATCCTTTTGTCTATACAATGTTAGAAAATAGTGACAAATGTCCATCAGAACTTTAGGGTGCCCAAGGAGATCTATTCAAATTTTTAACAACGATACAAACCTATCATATATGATGAAGAAAAGCCTCACATCTTTGCTTGAAAAATGACTTGAACAATTTCAAAACAAGTGCAGATTAATCCTCTGTCAATCAACAAATCAATGACAATCGTTGCCGTTCTAAGCAATTCCTGCAGCATGATGGAATTCCCACTGTCTAATAATATTTTCATTATCTTACAAAAAAATCAATCTTGGGGCTAAATACACTGCATCTGGCTCAGCTCCAGAAATTCAAGGCGGGCAATTGTGCAACATGAAGACGGGGTATTTAATCATATTTTATCTAACAAATGAATATTTTATCATACTGTGCATATGGATAGACAGCAGAGAAGTGGATTATCCTTTTAACCCTCCACATGTAAGTACTTGATATTCAAAAGATAGATTTTGAGTGTAGTATGGCTTTAAGATTATGAACCCTGCGCCAGCTTTAACTACTTTAAAACGCCACTATGCCCTCTCACGTTTGTCGCCTTGTCTCTTTCCCAGGCACGTCCATAATCCAAGTCACAGCCAGAGATGCCGATGATCCCACATATGGAAACAGCGCCCGGCTGGTGTATGCCATTACTCAGGGCCAGGACTATTTCTCTGTGGATCCTCAGACAGGTCTGGTCTCAGCCTCACATGTACCGCACTTCCCCTCAAAGCTGTTTACCAGAAAATGCCTCTCTAGCTGATGATTCCACTTCATACAGTAAATCCCAGTGGCTCAGTTGGATATCATATGTTGTGTATTTGCTACCATATGTCCAGTGTGCATGAGAACATTTGAAGTCACATTTTCAAGTGGCCTGGAGTCATGTGTTTTTTTTGTATTTCCTAATTTTAAACATGTATGCATCTGACTCGCTTTGACAGTTATTTCCAGAGACGTGTCGCTGCCTAGTGGTGGAATGTAACTAAGTACATTTACTCTAAGTACTGTACTAAAGTACAAATTTAAGGTACTTGTACTTTGCATGAGTCTTTTCTTTTCATGCCACTTTCTCCTTCTACTCCGCTACATTTCAGAGAGAAATATTGTACTTTTTACTACATTCATCTGACAGGTTCAGTTACTAGTTACTTTACACATTAAGATGTTTGCACACAAAACACATGTAGTTTATAAAATCTGATGTTTTATTATAAATTAAACTACTCAACAATATACAGGCCTACAATTCCAGCTAAAATGATTAGACCATTAAACACTTAGTTGATTGACAGAACAGTTTGGTCGTTTCCAGTTTCTAAAATGTGTTTCTGCATTAAGTACTTTTACTTTTAATACTTTAAGTACATTTTCCTGATGATACTGAGTATTTTTACAGTGTGGCATTAGTACTTTTACATAAGTGAAGGATCTGAATAATTCTTCCCCCACTGTCTTGAGTCATATGTTTTTCTATGTCCTAATTCTCAACATGTATGCATCTGACTCGCTCTGATGGTTATTTCCAGAGATGATGTGTCGCTGTGAAATCTGTTGCCGTTGTGATGTTTTTGCTGCATGTCCCGCTCTCCTCGTGTCCCCCCAGGCGTCCTGCGGACAGCCGTACCTGACATGGACAGAGAAACTCAGGATGAATATCTGGTCGTCCTCCAGGCCAAAGACATGGGTGGGCATCTGGGCGGATTATCAGGGACCACCACCATCACTGTGAGGCTGAGCGACGTCAACGACAACCCCCCTCACTTCAGACGGAGTAAGCACTGCTGTTATCAGATCACCGAACTGACGGCTGCTTTCAATCCCTGTAGCTGCAGCATATGTGTGTGCGAGGAGAGATTAAAATGATGAAACGTCCTGTAATGGTGTTTTATGACACCAGTCTGATGTGTTTTGCCTCCTTTGGGTCCTCGTTGTCTTGACAGGTTCAAGATAAACTCTGAAGCAGTTAAACCGCTTGTCAGTCTGGGGATCGTTGATTCTGTGCACTCTTATCCTAATCATTGCTTTTACCATCAGTTGGAAAAACATAACCCCTGCCAAGATGACTGGCATTAACATTCATACAAACACACCCGTTTGGTCCCTGGGGTTCAAAATGGACTGTGCCTTGACGTAGAAGAGTGAAAGATCATGTCCACTTTTTTCTTATCCAAGCTTTTCCCTGTTTCATGCTATTAATATTTCATCTTAAAGTTCAGTGCTTTCTGCTTCAATAGACGGTAAAATCACTGCAGAATGCGTCTAACGCTTTGAGACATACAGTATGCTGCTTTTCTCTCTATGCTACCTCTCCCCTACTTCTTCTTCCCGACAGTCTCCGCTTACCGCTGCTCATCTTAATGTTTAAAGGCCCCCCTTTCCTCGGGTTGATATATTGTCCTGCAAGACAGTGCTTTATAGAAGCAATTCAATATTTCCAAATGCCAGCAGTGTTATTTATTTACTGATATCTGACTATAGCTTCCCTCCCTCACCACATCAGCTCCCTGCCATTATTTTTATGTTTGACAATAATGCCATAATGTAAGCAAACAGCTCATTTAGTTTGCTCTTTGAATGCCAGGGGCGTGACTTTGTGAACGTTCGTCATGATGTGGAGGATTTTGAATGATTGATAATCAGCGAGGTAGCGCCACTCTGATTAAAAGGGAAGCTTTTTTCTCTGGATTTGCAGTGCAAGTGATGTATGGGCCAAGTAAACGGCATGACCTGTCACAGATCACTGGCTGCCTTTTCATGCTTGTTAAGTGAACAGACTGTAATCCAAGATAAACTATAACGACAACAGATTCACTCAGCAAAAGCTTTAATTCTTTGTTTAATGAAGACTCTTTTTCATACCTTGAATGTATATACTTTTTTATTGCTTTTTTTTCTTATATTTTGTTGTTTATTTTATTCTACTCAGGGTTCAACGTTAATGTGTTTTTTTTGCACTTGCCCGGATCATAAATCTACTTGCCCAAAGGCAATTTTTACTTGCCCCATTACAAATTGTTTTATTTATTAGCGGTTATCAAATAATGACAAAGACTAAAGTTAATTGTCATGTTGCATTTTAATTCAAGTAAATGAGCACACAAATACATTTAGGAGTATAGCGGTTTCCACAGCATGTCAACTGAAAGGTTGCTCCAGCAATCTATTTTGATCCCATGTGTTTACCACTTACAGAGATTTACTGGCCCAACAAGGCATTTTACTTGCCCTGGGCAAACAGGCAACCCTTATTGTTGAGACCTTTTACTGTATTTGATGTGTCTTTTTATGTCTTGTGTTATTTACCTTTTTTAATATATTGTTATTTACATATTTTATTATATTTTAATATGTCCTTTACATTTCCTACTTACCTCCTAGCATTTCACGCGTTTGTACTCGTATAACCGGTGTGAAAATAAACATCTTAAATCTTTTATTAAAAACAGAGTTGGACTGTGGCCGGGTTGGCTCAGTGGGTAGAGCAGGAGGTTAATCCCTCGATGCAGAGGTCCAGGGTTTGAATCTGACTTGTGATGATTTCCTGCATGTCTTCCCCCTCTCTCTCACCTAGCTGTCATATATATATATATATATATATATATATATATATATATATATATATATATATTAATAAAGGCGGACAAGCCCAAAAAACAGACAAATTGAAATGTTGACCTGATGGTGGCGCTGGATTGAAAGGTCACAGGATCAAAGTCAGTACGCTTCACATCTTCTGAATGTCTGTACAAACCTTCTTGGCAATCAATCCAATATTGTGAGACATTTTAGTCTGGACCAGTCTGGCATTGCCATCCCAAAACCACTGGAAATCTGTAGCTGCAAACCACAGATATTCAGTTTACAATGAAATAATCTGCCATTTGATGAGTCATTTCAGCTCCAATACAGACAAAATGTATAACATGTACATTATGCAGGGGTTTTCCTGCATAGAGGAATTTTTGGTGCCCCCCAAACAGGATTTAACCAGCCCCACAGGAAAATCACCAGCACCAAAATGACAAGAATTGAGAATAAAAATAGAAATTCTAATCCTCTCTAAATGTGTTTAAAAGCAGTTTACTAAACAACTATTGAAGAAGAATAGAATAGAATAGATACTTTATTCATCCCCGTGGGGAAAAAACACACATTCCCATACACCACACCGTTCCCCATAATAAATAAATAAATAAATACAATGCAAATGCATACACAAGAGAGTTAAAAACAGGATAAGAGCAGCATAATTATAACTTCTGCACACAGCCCAGTTCTCATCTGGTCTGGTATATTTGGCAAAATAATTTTACAAATGATGGCTTTGAATTTGTGCATGGGTTAAAATCATGAGTAGCATACAATTTAGTTTATATTTAATTATATATTATACATGCCTATATCTGTACATTGAAGCAAGGGCTACTGTTCCTCCTCTCCTCGCTGGCCCTTCCAGATCCCTTCCTAACACAGTTCCAATGTAAGAGAGATTCTGTGCAAAGATGCATTTAAAAGTTCAGCCAAAGCTAATATGGCTTCTTCAGTCAGAGTTAGTCATACCAAGTGTCCAATGTTTTAAATTTACACTCCCACAAGACATTCCCAACAGGGAAATACACACTAAATGTAGTGTCACTTTGGAAGATATGATATAAGCTTCAGCTGAAAGTAAGAATGTAATTTACGCAGACTTTTGGATTCAGTCTATCACCTCTTACATTAGAATTGCATGGGGAAGGGTCTCTTTACAGCCAGTATGAACAGGTGGAATGATTACAGCAATAAATAACTCATGGGTATGTGAGTAATGTATTAAAATAGATTTGAAAAAAAAAAAAGGGAGCCAATGCCTTAAACTTGGACATGAAATATGTAAATGAGAGCCATTATGTTAGTTTATACCAAATTGATGCAGACAGCATCCCGCTGTACCTTGAGCAGTCTCATCAGCAGTCAACCATTGTGTTGATGTTTTCCTCTGTGCAGGTGCGTGGTCATTCTCCATCTCTGAGCTAGCAGCACCAGGTGTGGAGGTGGGCCGTCTCACTGCCTCTGATCCTGATCTGGGAGAAAATGCACAGCTGGAGTTCACTATCCTGGACACCGAAGAGGCTGAAACATTTAATATAAGCGGTAGAGACCAAGAGGCTGTCATTGTGCTGAACAAGGTGAGTGACGCAGGTACAGACACCTGATGTTTCCATAGCAGCCGAGGATCTGAAGCTACATTTGTCTTTTCTTTTGTTTATTTGACAATTCGTTTAAAAAAAAAAAGACACTTACATAGTTGCAACTAGGGCTGGGTTAAAATAAGATTCTCCAATTAAAATCGATGTTTGTATGAGTGATGTATGATGATTTAATATATGCCTTTTCACCATGGGTGTATAAGTAAAGAGTACTTTAAACAATTTTTATTGTAAACATTAACTTGGTGAAATATATAAAAATAATACGTGAGGGTTGCTTCTTGCTTGGACAATTTACAGCAATAGTTCTCTTAGAATCTCTTTTATATCCAAGAAGAATTTGAGTTGTGATCGAATCAGGATTCGGGACCTTGTGAATCGGAATCGAATCGATTCGGGAAATCATTGGCGATACCCAGCCCTAGTTGCAACACCAATGTACATGCACAATAAAAAAAAGTGACAGGATTTATTTCCATTGCAGTCTTCGTTGTAGTTAGATATCATTAAGGTGTGTGTGTGTGTGTGTGTGTGTGTGTGTGTGTGTGTGTGTGTGTGTGTGTGTGTGTGTGTGTGTGTGTGTGTGTGTACCTGCCCCTTGAGATAGTGAAGTACAGCATTAGCATCATAATACATCACAATAAAACAGAACAGAAAATATTCACTTTGTCCATTAACAGGCATTATTCTGACAACACTAAAGAAGTAAAGAAGTACACTCTTCCTATAATAACATAACATTTTAACATAATAACAATAATACATAACAACCCTGCCTACACAAAGGTCTTTACAGGGGCATGTATGTGTTTCAGTGTTGTCTTAAACGTGACTGGGTTTGGAGTCTGTTTAATGCTATGAGGAACCGTATTGTTCCAATCATGGGTACATGTCGGTGGTTTTGCTTAAATGGCCACATAATGAGAAAACAATATCTAATATGTGACACTTCAGGAGTTTAAACAAATTTCCCTTGGTCTGGTATTGCAAATGAATTGTATTTGGCCATTTAAACACTTCAGTACTCCACTCAAACGTTGCTCTGTAGCTGACAGGTTCAGATTCCCAAGGCTCCACACAAGCAATTAAGAGTAACAATGAACTAATGAGCAGCTGGGGAGAAACGGTAGAGCCCATTTGAAGTAAACAGCGGCGTTAAAGGCAGCCAGTGTGACTTTTTACTTCTAAGCATCGGGCATTCAAAGAACAATTGCTCGGTGAAATCTTGAAATGATGAAAGCAATAACTCCAACATGTAATACTGTATGTAAGTTTTATAGGGAGATAAAAATGAATGAGAATGATGAATGGAATTTAATTATGAAGTACTTTGTAGGGGTAGAAATATACAGCATGTGAACCATATATGAAAGGGCTTCAATAAAGTATAGGATGCTTTATTCTTCACCCAACAGCTGCTGGATTATGAGACCCGCAGCTCCTACACTTTCTCCGTGGAAGTTGCCAACCCTATAGTGGATGCGCGGTACCTAAGGAAAGGTCCCTTTAAGGACCAGGCGACAGTCCGGGTCATGGTCCTTAATGCTGATGAGCCGCCGCGATTCTCCCAGGCTCGCTACCATCTGGACGTGTCCGAGAACTGCCCGCCTGTCTGCTCCGTTGGCCGGGTCTTCGCTGTGGACCCAGACACAGGACAAAGCACCAACATCAGGTGGTTACTACTTCATTACCAGTGGTGGAATGTAACTAAGTACATTTACTCAAGTACTGTACTTAAGTACACATTTGAGGTACTTGTACTTCTGTTCTTTTCACGCCACTTTCTACGTCTACTCTGCTACATTTCAGAGGGAAATGTTGCATGTATTTCTCCACTACATTCATCTGACAGCTTCAGTTACTAGTTACTTTACACATTAAGATTTTTTCACAGAAAACATAAAATACGATGTTTTATTATAAATGAAACTACCCAATAATATACGGGCCTACAAGTGCAGCAGCTGAAAGCCCAGGGGTGTCCAACTCATTTTAGTTCATGGGCCACATACCCCTAATGTGATTGTGTGCCAGACCAGTAAACCACTCCAGAAAGATCAGACACAGACTTTTCTTGTCAGCTTGATGTTGGCAAACGCAATTTGCTTCAGCTACGACAGCGTTCTATGGCCATTGTAGGAAAAAATAATAATGTTCCAGACACGGACAAGGGACAACTCTTTTCTAAAGAAATTTCTAAGATTAAAGGTGCTGTAGGTTGGATTGTGAAGATCCAGGACTTCTCAGTCCCTCCCCCCTTTCCGCTAAAGCCCAAAACAGTCACTTACGCCCCTCCCCCCACAAGGTAAAATGAATGCGTGTGCATGAGCAGTGATTGACACACAGTTAGATATTCTTTGAGATTAAAGTGGTGAATTTGAAATTGGAATAAATTACTTCCCTGCAATTTTCACACTTTGCAAAGTCATCCAGTGGTCCGGATTGGACCCTTTGGTGGGCCGGTTCTGGCACACAGGCCGTATGTTTGACACCCCTGTATTATTCGATTAAACACCTAGTTGAGTGACAGAACTGTTTTGATCGTTTCCAGTTTCTAAAATGTGAGAAGTTTTCTGCATTAGGTACTTTTTAGCTTTTAATACTTTAAGTACATTTTCCTGATGATACTTATATAGTTTTACTAAAGTCGCATTTCAATGCAATACTTTTACTTTTACTATTTTTATAGTGTGGTTTTAGTACTTTTACTTAAGTAAAGGATGTGAATACTTCTTCCCCCGCTGTCCATTACTCACTCATTTAGTCACTCACTCGGGGCTCTCTTCACTATTTCTGTTTCTGTGTCTTAGGTACTCCATCGATCCCCAGTCAGACCCCGAGGCTCTGTTCCGCATCGCCTCTGACACGGGCTTTATCAGCACAGTCATGGAGTTGGACCGCGAGCAGGAGCAGTGGCATAATATCACTGTCATCGCCACTCAGAGGGGTATGTCACCCTCTCTGCCCCCGGGCTCTATGAGCAGCAGAGCTTACCACAGTCATATTTCACAGAAAGCACCGCCCGCAGTTGGGAATACAAAGTGTGCTGTAGAAATGATACCAATTCAGTAATAATTTCAACATTAGTGCCGGTTTCCTTTTCTTTCAGACAATCCAAATCTTGTGTCAAGGGTTGTGGTTGCCATAGAGACCCTAGACCAGAATGACAATGCACCGGAGTTGGACAGGCAGTACACAACGTCTGTATGTGACTCCAGCGCCCCCGGTCAGGTCCGTTCTTCTTTAGTTTTTGGCTAAAATGTCAGACTTTATTCCTGTTTTCATCCAAGCTCCTTTAAGTGACTATTTTTGTCTTTCTCGTTTTTGACTTGATTGTTGATAAAACAGTCATTAGAAATTGCTACAGCAGAGGCAAACTCACATCATCTTTGTTTACTCAGCTTAGCATTTTCAAGACAGTAGCTATAGCTTTTTAATACAGTATGATGGATTTTAATAATATGCTGTAAGAGAGCTTATTCTTCAAAACTTAACTGCAGTAAAATAAGTTTCCTGTGACTGCTACCCAGTGTATTGCCAGTTGAATACTTTTAATATGAAGCAACGGCAGTTGGAACTGTTGGGCTAGCATTGGGTTAGCATTAGCAGTATCTTCATACAGCTCTGATACAGCGTTCGGAGCATGGATGTATTAAGAGCGTTAGGAGAGTGAACAGCATGAGATAGTTGACTCGTGCAGTGTTGCCAACTCTTTTCCAATTAAAGTAGCTAGCACCAGCTCCAAAAGTCGTTAAAAGTAGCTAGATGATGTCATGCGCTCATTTGCATATTTGTGATGTCATTACGCAATCATTTGCATAAAGCCTAGTGGTTGTGTCAGCAAGGTAGATAGAAAGAAATAGAAATCTTTAGCCAAATAATCAGAAATTAATATTACATTATAATTATTATTAATAGGTAGCTTATCTTTGAAGTAAAAAAAGAAACTGAAGAGAGAGGTGACTGTTTTGGCGGCCACAAGAGAGAAACAACTCGCATACTCGCCGGACAATACTGGCATCTTTTCTACAGAAAGAAAGAAAGTACAGATTTGTCGCTAGATGCTTTTGTAATAAAAAGTCACTAAGGGGGTCAGAAAAGTCGCTAAATCTAGCGACAAAGTCGCTAAGTTGGCAATACTTGTGAACAAAGTATCTCGTGCTCACGAGAAATCAATCTGAGTAGCAGTCAGAACGGCTGCCGACTCCGAGGACGAGCTATTCATCTTCCTAAAACCGCAATGAAATGCACCTGATAGTGTCATCAATAAACTTAAAGATGATAAGGTAGCTGTTAACCGATTTCATGTTGTGAATGTGAAATATTAACTTTAGCCACATAACGTTAGCAATGCTTCTTTAGCATCATTTTGCTAGCCTTAAATTGGTTTCTCGTTAGCACCAGATACCTGCTCATGAGAAAGTTTCTTGTGTGCACCACAAAGTTTATCGTGCTTACGAGAAGAAGAAAAAAATCTGTGGGGGTAAAGGACAATTCTGTGTTACCTTATTTGGCAGAAATCTATGCATTTTCCTGTTGTTTCTGACAATTTGATTATCAAAAATGTATACCATGCTTGAGGAAATAAAACTCTAATTAACAAAACTGGTTACAAAAATAATATGAATATTTAAATGAATCACCAGGATACTCTGAAACTGGCTGACTTTGTAAATAACACTGAGATTAGCGCTCATATTCAGGTTTATGTTCAACTTGTTTGGTAAATTGCTCGTATTTACTTACGAGGATTTAAGGACTGAGGATTTGATTGCTATTTTTATTCTCTATTCTTTTTATGTTGGCGCTGGTGATTTTCCTTTGGGGCTGGCTTAAACCTCTTTGGGGGGTGCCAAAAATTCCTCTATGCAGGAAAAACCCTGTATACATACTTCTGTGTAGTAACATGTTTTTCGATCCTGTTATTGAGCTTTCGACTCAGATTAATCTTGACCACTGAAACAGAGCATCCTGATGTGTGTTATGCAGGTAGTTCAGGTTCTGCGAGCCATTGACAGGGACCATGGAGGGCAGGACACCCCGATCCACTTCAGCATCCCTCCAGAGTCCAGCTCTGCCCTCAACCTCTCCATCAGGGAAACAGGAGGTTGCAGCGATTGGCTCTGTTTTTCTATTTCATGCTTAATCCAGAAACACGACACCGGCCAAAAACCTGTGCAAGCTTTGCTGTGCAGTTGGCCATGTTTGATGTGTCTTTTTTTTTTTTGTCACATTATCAGGTGTGACAGCCAGCCTGGTGCTCCAGTCAGCCTTGGAGCCCCTCCCTGGCTTCTCCACATCCTCGCTCACCCTCTACGTGCCAGTTGTGCTGCGCGATGGAGCCTCGGGTCTGACCAACACTGGCACGGTCACCGTGACCATTTGTCCCTGTCTGCGAGGGGGCATGCAGACGGAGGACAGGGGGAGACAGAGGGACAGGAGATGGGAGAGACACATGGTTTGTCTACCCATGCCTTCCACCTCGCCGTCTCTCATCTTCAGTTTGGTCACCTTACTGGCCATGCTGGCTTGTGTCACCACTCTGCTGGGTAGGTTTGGTTTGGCTTCTTCGAAGCACTATGAATATCAGTGGTGGAATGTAACTAAGTACATTTACTGAAGTACTTAAGTACAGTCTGAGGTACTTGAGTCTTTTCTTTTCATGCCACTTTCTACTTCTACTCCGCTACATTTCAGCGAGAACTATTGTACTTTTTATCCACTACATATTTCCGACAGCTTTAGTTACTAGTTACTTTACAAATTAAGATTTTTGCACACAAAACACATATCGTTTATAAAATACAATGTTTTATTATAAACTACCAGTATATGGGCCTACAAGTCCAGCTGACATGATTAGCCCATTAAACACTTAGTTGATTGACAGAACAGTTTGGATCGTTTCCAAAGTGAGGATTTTTAATTTTAATACTTTAAGTACATCTTCCTGATGATACTTACATAATTTTACTTAAGGCTTTTTACTTCTAACAGAGTATTTTTACAGTGGGGTATTAGTATGTTTACTTAAAGGTCCCATGGCATGAACATTTCACTTGATGAGGTTTTTTAACATTAATATGCGTTCCCCCAGCCTGCCTATGGTGCCCCAGTGGCTAGAAATGGTGATAGGTGTAAACCGAGCCCTGGGTATCCTGCTCTGCCTTTGAGAAAATGAAAGCTCAGATGGGCCGATCTGGAATCTTCTCCTTATGAGGTCATAAGGAGCAAGGTTACCTCCCCTTTCTCTGCTTTGCCCGCTCAGAGAATTTAGCCCACCAATGAGAGAGAGACATAATGGCTTTCAAACGAGCAAAGTGGCAGTTGGTCAAGGCCACCCCCCCACCCTCCACCTTGCCCCCCCTCTCTCCTCCTCAATAGCTACAGACACAGAAATGGTACATCCTAAAGAAAGCTCATTGTGGGACTGGCTCTAGTGGCTGTAATTCTGTACCAAGGCTGAATTTCGGGAAAGAGACTTCAGATACAGTATTAGGGGACCACTAAGGTCTATATAAAAGAGACTTCAGATACAGTATTAGGGGACCACTAAGGTCTATATAAAAGAGACTTCAGATACAGTATTAGGGGACCACTAAGGTCTATATAAAAGAGACTTCAGATACAGTATTAGGGGACCACTAAGGTCTATATAAAAGAGACTTCAGATACAGTATTAGGGGACAACTAAGGCCTATATAAAAGCATCCAAAGAGCACCATGTCATGGGACCTTTAAGTAAAGGATCTGAATACTTCTTCCACTACTGATGAATATGTTGTGACTTTTCGGGGAAACGCTGAGCAGTTGTGTCAGGTTGCTGCTGTAACGTCTAAAAAGTATGGTGGTCATGTGTCTCTTTTTTTGCCCCGTAGTGGTGTGTGCACTCTCGCTGTCATTGCGCCATCAGAAGCGAGACTCCCACTCGCCCTTCGAGGAGGATGATGTCAGGGAGAACATCATATCCTACGATGACGAGGGGGGAGGGGAAGCGGACACCGCCGCTTTTGACATTACAGCGCTGCAGAGCATGCACAGAATACAGCACATGCACAACAACAGGAACATGTGAGCTGTTCCCAAAAAATAAATAAATTAAAAGTCCCATCCTTGCCATGGTGGCATGGTGGATTCTTGTTTGTGTGTTCTGACTGTGTTGTGCTTCTCTGACATTTATCTCTTGGCACAGATGGTACACCCAGCAGAATCCGCCGAGGGCCAGGACGTACAGCTGGAGTCGTAACCCGCGCCCGGGCCTGGACCCTCAGCAGAGGCCCGGCTCGGCTCCACTCTACGGACGCCTGTGCTACGGCGTCCACACGCTGCCTGTTCTCAGAGATTATCCGGTCGGGCCACTGGAGGCAGGTCTGCAGCTAACGCAGCTGACCCACGGGCTCAGCGGTGGTCACATTGGCAATTCCCTCGTCATCCCAAACCAGAGCACCTTTGAGCCTCTGCGGCGCTCTCCCGAGACGAGCACTGCTAGTTACGACACAGAGCACATGCTGGCAAAGAGCAAAATCACAGACAGAAATGGAGGCAGTGAAGCAAACGCTGCTGACACAAACGAGAGTCAGGATCAGGCAAAGGTCAGTGATAGTGTTAATACTGACGGGTACAAATGTGTAGCAATTATATGGAGGCAAAGAAAGGCCATAGGGATTTGAATTGTATAAGCAAGTGAATAATGTTTCCCAATGAAAAAGAAACATGAAATATTCATGCCAAATAAGCAACAGTGTGGGCGCCTGGGTGGCTGACCTGGTGGAGCGGTCGCTCATATATAGGCAGTGGTGGCCTAAAGGTTAAAGAAGCTTGTGACTGGGAGGTCATCGGTTCAATCTGGGTGGGGAAAGTGAAAGAGCAGCGCTTGTCCCTCCCTCATTACCACCACTGAGGTGCCCTTGAGCAAGGCCCTTAACCTCCAACTGCTCCAGTGGAGCTGCTCAGTGGCCAGCAGATCAGACTGAGGTTGTACCGGGCAGCTTCCAGGTATGAATGTGGAACTGTGTGAATGTGATCAGGGTGTTCCTGCAAAAGAGAGGCTTCCTCTCAGTGAACCTTCCCTTAATAAATAAAGGTTAAAAACAATAAATATATAGAGGTTTAGTCCTCGATGCAGTGGCCGAAGGTTCGACTCCGACCTGCGGCCCTTTGCTGCATGTCATTCCCCCTCTCTCCTTTCAAGTCTAAGCTGTCCTATACAAATAAAGGCCTTAAATGCCCAAAAATAATCTTTAATTTAGTTTTTTTTTTAAAGCAATGGTGTGATTCATCAGGGTCTTCCAACTGTCATCAGATTCTGGTTCAAATGTTGTTGGGTCCTGATTGACATCACCTCTTTTTTTTATGATTAACTTATTGATTAATTTAAAAAAAAAAATTGACCAAATACAACATGAACAAATCCCCCCCACCCCCCTTTCTGTTACCACCCAGACAAAAAATCAAGGAAACATGACACAGTAGCTACAATATTCCAGACCATTCAACAAAATAGACAATAAACCAAATAAACATATGTATAAATGAAAACACCATAGCTGATCATACACATCTCTCCCCAGCACAAAGCTTCTAAGGATCCCTCCAGAGAGCTCAGCTACTTTCCCCATTTTCTAGTCTAGACATCCAATCTGGCAAACCATTGATATGATATTTTTTCAAACGTCGCCAACCTAGCCATATCTCACAAGCCCACTCCTGGATAGACGGCAGCCCTTCATTCCTCCATCCTCTTAAAAGAATCTGTCTGGCTATCATTAAACTAGTCCAACCCCCAATAATCAAAACTAGCCTGTGCAACCCTCAAATATATTATAATAATTTCCTTTACATAAATAAAGACATTTGCACCATAACTTGATGAAAAAAAGGCACAAATTGTTGCAGAAAAATTCACCAGAATGCAGAAAATGAAGTGGAGATCTCACACATCGCCCCCCCGCCCCCGCCACATCCCCCCCCATATCAAATCCAAAGTTACGACCTTGCATTCGAGCCACATAAATTCAAAAAGGTGGTTTTTAGAGTAAAATATTTCAATCCAATTAATTCAGTGGTATTTAAATTTCAACATTAAGTATTCAGTTGTGAATAAATTTCATGATTAGCAATTTTTCAGTTGCTTAAAAACTTTTAATCATTATGGCCTCATTTTGCTTCCATATATTATCCCTGCATATGCGTCTGAATCATCTAATATGGCCTTTCTTCTTCTTCTCTTTTACAGATAAATCCACATAAAGAAACAGAATCGACACCCGCCAACAACGCCGCCAATCTGACCCACTGCGACCCGACTGAGTCTTCATGCCAGAGTCACACCAGCTCCTCGTCAAACCAGCAAGAGGGGCGCCCGGGCTCATCGCAGACTCAGATCAGCACCGGAGCCACCAGCTGTACGTTAGACGACATTGACACTGACTCCTCCATTCCCTCCGTTTCCGAGCAAAATTATTCAAACGGCGGCGAAATCAACTCTGTAAACGATGCTGTTTACCTGAAAGGAGACACGTACAGCATTGTGGGCTCGCTGAATCCAAACAGCAGAGGGACGTGTATGAACGGGACTAGTGGCGGGGGGTTGTACCCAGCGGGAGTGCAGCTACTGAACATGTGCAGACTCCAGAGAAAGGAGCAGCCTTTGCCCTTACCCGGGGGGATGTTTGGCGACAGCAGAGGCTGGGCGTGCGGGGCGGAGCCTGCGAGAGCAGAAGCTGCCAACCCGCAGCCCCTCCGCATGGAAGAGCTCCTGAACATCCGCCTGGATCAGGTGACCTTTGACCTGTCGCAGCCGCCCTATGACTCGCTGCAGACTTACGAGTTTGAGGGCCGTGACTCACGGGCTGAGTCACTGAGTTCGCTGGAGAGCGACGGAGAGAAGGACGACGGGAGAGTGGTGGGAGGGATGGAGGAGCTAAACCAGAAGTTTCAGAGGCTGGTGGAGATCATCAGAGAGAGGGAGAAGGAGAAGGAGAAGGAGAAGGAGAAGGAGAAGGAGAAGGAGAAGGAGAAGGAGGGAGAGGGAGAGGGAGGAGAGACAGGTGGGGGTGGCAAAACACAGAGCCCCTGACAGAGATCTTCTCGTCCCCCTCCAACCTGCCGGAAGGGGGAGAAAAAAAAGACCCAGGAGGCTGACAGTAGTAGAGTCAAGATTTGTGGTGGAATCAGTGCACAGCGTATAGTTTTCACCTTCACTATGTTTATAAAATGCATATAGAATCTGTCACTTTTCACACTGCTCTTGTAACGGATATTAATAATGCACTCGGGCTTTCAAAGCTAAAGTTATGAAAAATTCACTTTTTTTTTTAAATATTGATTCTGAGCCCTGAAAGCTGCATTGTTTGAAAAAAAAAATAGGCCTCATCAAATATTGACCACAATTGTGATATTTAATATTGATAGTTTAATAGGGGCACACTCACTGGAAATCCTGGAATTTGAATGTGACATCTGCATCTGAATCGGAGAGTTTTAGAACCACACACGCGTACGGTACTGTACTGTACTGGAAACCGACACTGCCATGTGTTCACACAGCCTCTCCGAAGAGTCAAACTGTATACATTCATATTCTGTCGCTCCGTAGAGAGAGTTCAACTCCAGCAAGTAGTCACCATCACGCTAGCGAAACCTGCTCACTTCTCACAGTTAGAAATGATTAGATTGTCACTGTCAAAGACTTGTGAACTGTTGTGAAAGTACAGTAAACAATGTCCATATGTAGATGCATATCCACTCCTGCTTCAGTGGTTATTGCTCACGAGTGGACAATTGATTGGGAGGGGGCGGGGTATTTACTGGAATCCACACAGGAAATTAAGCATCAGATTTTCCAGTTATTAAACAGTTGCAGACATAAGCGTACAATGTACAATGTTCCTCGTAATTTCACCCACGCAAGATTAATTATAATTCGCCATTGTGTTTGCGTTTGCTCGTCTAGAATTATCTCCAAAGGCTTGTTTATCTCCCACCTTTTAAATAGACAAAATTAGGCAAAAGTCATTATGCGGTGCAGAACACACGGGCATTGTTCTCGTGATGAGCCCAGAGCACAGAGGCAACAGCAAAACAATCATTTACTTCCAGAATGTGTAATGTTATTCAGTGACAATGATTCATTTCTATAGCCTTTTCAAAGCTCATTTCTTATTCAGAAGCTATCAGGATGAGTTATTAAAAATAATGACATTATTTTCAATAATGTGATCAAATGTATTTGACTTTCTGCAATTATTCCTCGCTTCCTATCTTCCACTACAGTGGGAATTTAGGGCTTAATCAGCTGCTGTTCTAATAAGATTGCAATGCTTTCAAACTAAATTTGACAGAAAATCTTTGGCCTCCTGACAAGAAAGATGAGATGTAAAAAAAAAAAAAAGACTCCTCAGGCAAGAGAAGGAAATGCAGAGGGAAATGAGTGGGATAGTACATGAAGTGCCAAAGAAGAACTAGTCATCACCACACTGCATATTGTCAGCACACAGTGGGTATCTTCTGGCAAAATGCTAACTACCGCAGAAATGTCATTGTGCAAAAATGATCAAGATCCAGACATGTCCTCACCCTAGAGATCAGGCACAGATTTCATTTAACAACCAACTAAATATAGACACAAGTTAGTGTGAAAGACTTTCTGTATTGCCACTTCAAAAAAACAATAGTTAGACAAAAATAAAATAATGGGAAATTAAAATATGTTTGAAATTCAAATGTGTAAAAGGCACATTGCCATTCACACACACTTTAAAGAGTGCTAAGAAGAGTGTGAAGTCGAGAACATCAGCGTCTGTCCAGGCGAACGCAACTGACGGTACGATGGTGCCGCCTAAAGTCAGACATGTGCATTGCAACTTTGCTATCGCCTAAGCCAGGGGTCCTCGCTGTTTTTTAACCCTTGGACTGTCTTCCAGCCGACCATGCACTTGTTTCCCTCCTGGGTCTAAATGAACCCGGTCGGTTTTAACTTTTTATAAAACAAAAAGTATTATCACCCAAGTCTGTGTTATACCTTCTTAGCCAACTTCATACCAACTTATTACCACTAGTTTTACACTTATTTTTGAAATTCATGATCAATGGTCATGTAATGCATGTAATGTACAAGACATTTTATGTCATTTTGGAGTTAAAAAAGCAGAAATTATGAATTATTTAATCTAATAGTTCAAATCAGAGGAACATTTGTCGATGGATTATCACATACTTCAACAGATGTCAAAGCTGAGTGAGGATACTGTTTTGAAACCATTTTATTATTCTCAATGGCAGCACATAATCACATCTGTGGTCTAGAAAGAAAAGAGATTCTATACATTGAAATAAAATACCCAAAATTCAATTAAAGAAACCCATATTTCTGATATAGAAACTTTGAAAACGGGTCAAATTTGTCCCTAAAACAACATGAGGGTTAAGCCAAGGACCACTTATTTTAAAGAGAGATTGAGCAGGGACCTCCTACTACATATATTGTATAAAATGAAGTTGCGTATTAAACTGTGCCTACAATAAGGTGTAGGGCAGCTTAAAGCCTTTATACATACCTTTTTTCCAAAGAATACTAAGCTATTAAAATAGCCCACTAATTGTTGGCATGATTTTATAAATCATGTTTTAATGTTAAGCATACATGTGGCACAGTGAATCCTCAGGATGGACTGTTTCTGGGGATTACTTTAGTGACGACCTTACCTACAGGCCAGTAAGCAGTGGGGATTTATATTGGCTAATAATATGTTTTATATATATAACCAGAGATGGGAAGTAACAAAGTACAAATACTTTGTTACTTTACTCAAGTAGATTTTTCTGATATTTTTACTTTACTTTACTACTAATTTATTTTTGTGGTGACTTTTAACTTTAACTCCTTACATTTTACAATATTGGCTCGTTACTTTAGTTTCAAATAATTTCAGTGGAGTTACCGTTATTATTTTTTGCGTCATCAGTACCGAATTCAATCTAATTGGATGGGAATATACGTTGAACTTGACGCACCACTACAAGGTGACTCGACAGATTTGGTGGCTTAAAGTATGGGGAACTTCTCCATTAATGTCTGTTTAGTAATTCATATTTTATCCTTTAGTTTTTTTTCCAGAAGTCATATTTGAGCACACACACATACATTCCTTTAAATGTTAAGGGGAAGATTAAAAAAGAGAAAGTGGCTCTGCGAATTCTCCCAGAATCAAAATAAAGCTACGGTGACAGCTTTGGGTTCAAACCTAAAGAGTGGCAGGATAGTCGGTCAACAGGGTTCCTCCTTTAGTTGTTTCCCTAATTTTTGTAATTCTAATTGTACTATTTTTTTCAATTTGGGTGGGGGGGCACCAAGATATTGTTTAATCATTTCAAAAATCTTTCTTTCAAAAGTTAAAATATGTCTTTAAATATATATAAACATAAGTAACATTAATAGAAAAGATAAATTGGCCTATTTGTGATTTCTTTTCTATTTTTTATTTACACAACAGTGCTAACAGGCTTACTGGTCTGAAAGTTAAGCTTAAGGATTCACTGTGCTTCATGTATGGTTAACATTAAAACATGATGTATAAATATATGAATATGTCGATAATATATTTTTTTTTTATTAACATAAAAAGGTATGTGTTAGCCTTAGGCCTCCCTACATGTTAATGTAGGCCCAGTTTAAATTTGCGACTCAATTTTATACAATATGTAGTAGGGGGTCCTTGGCCTAAAAAACTTTGAAGAGCCATGCATTAGGGTGTTAGCCTGGTCCTACCAGACTCTGGTCCATTGGCCTGGTCCATTAGCCTGGTCCTACCAGACTCTGGTCCTACCAGACTCTGGTCCATTAGCCTGGTCCTACCAGACTGATCCATTAGCCTGGTACATTAGCCTGGTCCATTAGTCTGGTCCTACCACTCTGGTCCATTAGCCTGGTCCTACCAGACTCTGGTCCATTTCATTTGTCCAGAGAGTTTGGCCACTCTCCATTGACAAGTGTTAACTTCCTTGAAGGCGGGTACTCTGTTGAAGTTTAAAACTATTGGATCTGCCCAGAGCCACTCTGGTAGCCTGGCTCCGCCCTCCTACGTACTCTCTGGTAGGACCAGGCCAACAAGAGGAGAGACGACAACAACTGTCGACTTAGCATCGTTAGCGTTAGCCTTAGCCTTAGCCAACTCTTTCACCACAAACGGATCGAGCTGGAAAATCAAACTGTTCCCGAACCCCGTGGGGCGGAGGACCACATCGTGGCCACCAACACAACTCAGCAAAGACCGTTCTTGCTCGGGCTTTAACTTCTGGATGTTCGGCAGCGTTGCCACAACGGACCGAATGGCTTCGCTTGCATCTTTTCCCGCCGCCGTTACGGAACTACAACTCAAACCAGCGCACGTCACGACCTCAACGTCACCGTTCTCAGCCACTCCCTCTGTTCCCTGATTGGACCGCCAAATATTTGGCTGGAGAAAACCCAAGAATATACCGCAAACCCAGACGACGTACTGAAATGAAAATGAAAATTGAGCGGAAGTACATAGGAGGGCGGAGCCAGGCTATTAGGGTGTTGGTGTTTTTGAACAAAAAAGACCCCTCTTCCCATCGCAATCATTTTTGTACAATCCCTAATTAGCTCCTCTGGTAGCCACCTGGTTCTTACTGAATTTGTGGTTCCCAACAATGTCAGGTCCCCATAAAGGTTGAAGAATACATCGAAGGGATCACGGGAGGATTACCAGGATTGGAAAGCAAAAACACATATTCCTGCTACACAAAACTATGTTTATTTGTCAGACTTTCCTCTAAACTTTGCTTTATTTGACCACTGTTCATTTAAACAATATTTGCATTATTGCAACATAGCATTTAATGTAGGGACGCTGCTACAATACGCTACAACGCTGCTGACTGCGGGGGGGTTTCCCACTGTCACTCTGTAGTCTGGGAGAAGAAAGACGATGGCAGCAAACAAAATAATAGTAGGCATGTAGCTGCAGAAATCACAGCTGGGCACCAGAATCAATCAAATTTTGGAAAATATAGTACAGAACCAGTCTGCCCAGCAATTGTTAAAAAAAAAAATATACATCTAGATTTCTTATTCTATATCATGAAAAGGGTTACAAATATCTTTTTTTTTTATCAAAAAATGGAAATGTGCCCTTGTCTACATACCAGTTTCTTGCTGGTTTACATCCCATTCTGTTCCCTAAATAAATAAAAAAAAACAACATTTGTTTGAATATACATTTGGGTAAATTAGTACAGTCACCAGATTTAATTCCAAAGAGCAGATCACAGACGTAGGCTTTTGCAAAACATCCCCGCACACACACACACACACACACACACACACACACACCCTCTCACACAGATCTTCAATTGATCATCCCCCAGGCAGAACAGGTACACATTTATTTGGAAAATCAAAAGCATTAAAAATTACAAGTGCTTGTTTCTTTTTAAGGCAGCAGTTAATGAAATGTCTAGCAAATTTCCTCACTTAAAGAAAGAAAATAAAAATATTAAATGATTTAACCCTTGTGTTGTCTTCCCGTCGACTATGCAACTTTTCATTTTTCTGGGTCAGAATTTCAACATTTCCTGACGTTTTTGTCCATTTTTTTCGCGTTTTTTTTTTGAGTTTTTCAACGTTCTTTTATCAATTTCTCTTCAAATTCTATCATAACAAACAAATTCAATGAAAGAAGTGACCTGATCATTTATTTTACTCGTGAAGAGGGTTGTATGGAACATCCACGTTATTTGCAATTTGGTTAAAAAGAAACCCATATTTCTGACATAGAAACCTTTTGAAAACGGGGCAACAGGAGGGTTAAATGACATATGTTTAAGAAATTACAACTTTAAAATGATTTTGCTCATTGAATATCAATAGTCATTTTTTGCTTACATGGAAGTGTTTCGTTAGTTTTACATCTTTGTGAACCGCTCGTCTGAGAATGACATGTTGTAAACACCGTCACTCGCAGTGCCATTTTCCACCGTTTTCACCCGTGTATCTTCTTCATCTTCCTCATCTTCACTTTTCTCGTTCTTTTTGCTAGAAGAAGAAGAATACGGAAACAAGACTGATCACATTTACAAAATGATAAATATAATTCATCTACAGACATCTGCTTACCGTTTCTTTTGGAGCACAGAGGTCACAAGCAGAATGATGATGCCAGCACCCACAGCACCCATGATCACCCCAAACACAATGAGCCATGGAGGGGGGTCAGGGTAGACTGGTGCTGCCAGGGTGGGAGCGATGCCGATGAACTCCAGAGTTTTATCAGTTAGCAGAAAGGCACTGTTGATGCGGTTCCTGGACTTTCTATTGGAAAAATAAAAAGTTAGGATTTAAAATTTCAATATTGGCTATTTTCAGGCCAATGTGTCTGTGCATGTCTTGATGCAACAATGTCCTGGATGCTTAAATTTTGTTAGAACCAACGGTGATGCAATGACTCTACAGTGTCCTCAGTCCTTGGGTCCACTCCCATTTCAAACTGGAAAACTTCCAAAGGTAAGAGGCCTATACTATTTCTGGGGTCAATGATTAAAAAATACTGTAATCAATAAATAGCTTCACTTACAGTATCTAGTAATACAGTAAGAGCTATGATCCCCACATATTAAGACAATTTCACGTTTACACAAAACAAAATAATGTCAGGGTCCCACCAGCACTCACTCCTCCCCCGTCACTCACTCCCCTCATCCGCTCACAATCTCCTCAGTACTGATTGCACACACCTGCACTTCATTACACCACATCATCAGTTCACCACCTGCACCTCATTAGTCCACCACCTTTATAAGCAGCACACACACACTCACTCCTTGTCTGGTCTCGTTTGTAGCATGACTCAAAGACTCGCTCTCGCTAAACTACCTGTTGTCCTACGAAGTACTTACCTGTTGAAGATCTGCCAGTTTGTTCCTGCCTCTGTGTTCCTCCTGTTGGATTTTGCAATAAAAGTCAAACTTCACTCACCTTCAGTCTGACTCCTGGTCTATCCGTGACAGAAGACCAGACCAGCATGCAAAACCCAACGGAACCCGTGGAGAATCCAGGTCGAGATCCATTCGCCGAGCTGGTGCAGGCAGTGCGTCAGTCACTCCTTCCTTCTCCGCCTGTTAATCCACCCACCGTTCCCGAACAGATTCTCCTCTCAGCACAGCGGCATCTACTTCCGCAAACAACCGCTGCTTCGGCTTCGGCTGCTGCTGCTGCCGCAGCGAGTCCCATTGCCAGACCAGCGACGTTCTCTGGAGAAGCGGAGGATTGCAGCAGCTTCCTGCTCCAAGTGTCGCTGTATTTCCAGATGCAAGCTCATCTATTCAACAACGATACGGCCCGAGTGGCTTTCGTGATCTCTCTGTTGTCGGGCAGAGCTCTCCAGTGGGCCCAGTCGCTGTGGAATTCGGATTCCCATGTGGTGACATCCTTGTCGAACTTTATTCAACATTTCAAAGAAGTTTTCGGGCAGGTGGCGGCAGATCTCACTGTTCATGACCAACTCTATCGGCTTCGCCAAGGACAATCTTCAGTGAGTACCTATGCTCTTCGGTTTCGCACTCTGGCGGCAGCTAGTGGATGGAATGAGATCGCTCTTATCACCGCCTTCAGACATGGACTCAACCCTGATGTCCGCCAGCTAGTGGTGATATACGATGACACGATGGGACTGGAAAGCCTGATTCAAAAGCCCTTCCTCTAGTCCCTGCCGCACTGGCGCAGCTGCGTGGAGCCCGCATCTTCACCAAACTGGACCTACGCAGTGCATACAATCTGGTCCGCATTCGTAAAGGAGACGAATGGAAGACGGCATTTGTCACACCCTCTGGACACTATGAATACCAGGTCATGCCCTTCGGACTGGCCAACGCTCCAGCTGTCTTCCAGGGGTTCATGAATGAAGTTCTCTGGGAGTTCCTCAACAACTTCGTTGTGGTCTACATAGACGACATTCTCGTGTATTCCTCCTCCCTCTCTGAACATCGACAACACGTCCGTCTGGTTCTGGAGAAACTCAGAGAATACGAACTGTACCTGAAACTGGAGAAATGTGAGTTCCACACCCCCTCGGTGCAGTTCCTGGGCTACATCATCGACCAACAAGGTGTCCAGATGGATCAGAGGAAGGTGGACACCATTCGAAACTGGCCTCATCCCTCTACTGTAAAGGACCTCCAGCGGTTTCTCGGCTTCGCCAACTTCTATAGGAGATTCATCAACAACTACAGTCTCATCAGCGCTCCTCTAACCTCGGCCCTCAAGGGGCAGCCCAAAACCCTGTCCCTGTCTCCAGATGCCCTCTCCGCCTTTACATGCCTTAAGGACGCCTTTGCTACTGCCCCCATCCTGGCTCATCCCAACCCAGAACTACCTTTTGTTGTCGAGGTCGACGCATCCTCCACCGGTGTTGGTACGGTGCTTTCTCAGCGCCAGGGGACACCTCCCAGACTCCATCCATGTGCCTTCTTTTCCAAGAAGCTTTCCCCGGCAGAGCAGAACTACGATATCGGAAATCGGGAGCTCCTGGCCATAAAACTGGCCCTGGAAGAATGGAGGCATTGGTTGGAGGGAGCCGATCACCAGTTTGAAGTCATAACTGATCATCGCAACCTGGAATACATCAGAGAGGCAAAACGGTTAAATCCCCGCCAAGCTCGTTGGGCCCTTTTCTTCACTCGCTTCGACTTCCACATTACCTACCGACCGGCGTATAAGAAACGGCGCAAAGCGGCGATGCTCTCTCGTTCTTCACCAGTCAGCATCAGAGGAGCTCCAACCTGAACCCATCCTCCCTCCAACCATGTTCGTCAGCCCGATCATCTGGGACATTGATGAGCAGATCACTCAGGCTAACCTTCTCCATCCCGCTCTGCCGGGTGGCCCCGAAGGAGTAACCTTCGTCCCTCGTCAGTTTCGGACCACCCTGCTAGACTCTGCTCACACTGCTCTGGGTTCAGGACATCCAGGTAGCAGGCGTACCCTCTCGCTCCTCAGCCAACGATACTGGTGGCCGTCTATCTCCCAGGATGTATCTCGGTATGTCTCAGGCTGCTCAGTTTGCACCATAACCAACACTCCCAGACGGCTACCAGCAGGCAAGCTCATGCCGCTTCCTGTTCCTCGGCGCCCATGGTCCCAAATGGGAATCGATTTCATGACCGACCTCCCCCGATCCAACGGCCACACCTGTATCCTTGTTGTAGTGGACAGATTCTCCAAGGGGTGTAAGTTGATTCCCCTACCCGGACTCCCTACTGCTCTCGTGACCGCAGAGGCTCTCTTCGGCCATGTGTTTCGGAACTTCGGCATTCCTGAGGACATCGTATCGGACAGAGGACCGCAATTCATCTCCAGAGTTTGGAAAGCTTTCTTCAAGCTCCTCGGGGTTACAGTCAGCCTGTCTTCAGGATATCATCCCCAGACTAATGGACAAGCTGAACGGAAGATCCAGGAAATCGGACGGTATCTACGGACATACTGGCACCAGAACCAGGACAGCTGGAGTCGTTTCCTCCCCTGGGCAGAATACGCCCAAAACTCCCTTCGTCAGACCATTACAGGACTCACCCCGTTCCAGTGCATCCTGGGATACCAACCACCTCTCTTTCCCTGGTCGGGTGAGCCCTCAGAGGTGCCTGCCGTTAACTACTGGTTCCAGAACAGTGAAAAGGTGTGGGATTTGGCCCACGTACATCTCCAACAAGCAGTACGCCAGCATAAGACACAAGCAGACCGATGTCGGTCCGAAACCCCTCAATATCAACCTGGCCAAAAGGTGTGGCTTTCTACCCGGGACCTCCGCCTCCGCCTACCTTGCTGTAAGCTGAGTCCAAGATACATCGGACCCTTCACTTTACAGAGGCAGCTGAACGACGTCACCTAACAGGCTAAACCTTCCACCTCATTACAGAATCTCACCATCATTTCATGTCTCTCTTTTGAAGCCCTTCACTGACCCTGTCTCTCCTCCTTCCACAGACCCTGACACCGAGGTGCCTCCTCCTCCCGTTCCCGTCGACGAGGAGGCGATCTATCGAGTCCGCACCATCATGGACTCACGGCGGCGAGGTCCTCGCCTCGAGTATTTGGTCGACTGGGAGGACTACGGTCCTGAGGAGAGGTCGTGGGTACCGCGGTGCGACATCTTGGACCCCGCTCTCCTCGTCCTGTTCCATGCTGACCATCCTGATCGCCCCGCCCCCAGGGGTCGGGGCAGACCTCGTCGCCGTGTTCGCCCCTCTTCTCAGTCGTCGGGAGCCTCCTTGGGACAGGGGGGTACTGTCAGGGTCCCACCAGCACTCACTCCTCCACCATCACTCACTCCCCTCATCCGCTCACAATCTCCTCAGTACTGATTGCACACACCTGCACTTCATTACACCACATCATCAGTTCACCACCTGCACCTCATTAGTCCACCACCTTTATAAGCAGCACACACTCACTCCTTGTCTGGTCTCGTTTGTAGCATGACTCAAAGACTCGCTCTCGCTAAACTACCTGTTGTCCTACGAAGTACTTACCTGTTGAAGATCTGCCAGTTTGTTCCTGCCTCTGTGTTCCTCCTGTTGGATTTTGCAATAAAAGTCAAACTTCACTCACCTTCAGTCTGACTCCTGGTCTATCCGTGACAAATAACAGCATCAAACCCAAACATGAAAAAATAAAGCACTAACATTGACTCTAAATGTCTTTTTTTTTTTGTGACCTCGGACCTCACATAATATTTCCAAATGAGGATTTACAGTAAAGAAGAGGGGGTGGTGATGGCGCAGTGGATATGACACATGCCTTTGGTGTGGGAGACCTGGGTTCGATTCCCACTGCGATACATCAACCAATGTGTCCCTGAGCAATACACTTAACCCCTAGTTGCTCCAGAGGTGTGCGACCTCTGATATATAGAGCAATTGTAAGTCACTTTGGATAAAAGCGTCAGCTAAATGACATGTAATGTAAAGAAGAGCAGCAGCATTATTAGGGAACCCATGTAACTTGTCCACCTTCAACAGCATTCACACGCTACGAATGGCCAGGCCCGATGTGTTCCCCTGACTAATTGGCTATCCTAACCAGGGTTACCTAACCTGGTTACGGCTTCGGATTCGGCTGAATATTGGGCTTTTTGACGGGGTTGGGTTTCTGCCGAACCTTAGAACCCTACGCTTGCACTACGAACCGAACCCTACACGCGCGCTACGCTGGTCGCTGACGCCGCCATTGATTACGGGAAGGTGTTTACGTAGGTGGAGCGTTCAGTGCAGTAGGCTGTGAGGAAGTAAAAATGGATCTGGTGAGCAGAAGAAGTGTTGTTTGGCAGTACTTTCAGTCAAAAGAAGGCCATTCAAATCCAGCTACATGTTCAATTTGCAATGCCGATTTGTCTGGTGGTGGCGAGGACCCTAAACTATACACAACATGGCCGCTGTTACAACATTTGGTATGAGACATCCGAAAGAATACAAGTTGTGCATGAAGGAATCTACAGACAGCAGCCAAAATGCAGCAACTTCAGGTACGGCAAAGGAAGGACAGTCCCAGCTAAAAACTGGTGTTAACCAGACGATGGATTCGGTATTCGGTTTCAGATTCAGCAGAATCTTAACCAGTGGATTCGGTATTCGGCCGAACCCCAAAAATCTGGATTGGGTGCACCTCGAATCATAACCTTAACCACTCGAGGTCAATGCCTAACCCCAACCAATCGGGCCTTGCCTAGAAGTTACGTGGGATCCATAACAACGCGTCCCTGGATCATGATCACCTGACAGCCTCCTCCACATCTTCTCTGCTAACGAGCTGTGAAGTGTCCAGCGGTGACGTCACCACGAACCAGAAGGACACTCTGGGCGTCTCATCACACACAACGATGTTTGACACACTGGGGAGGTTTCACGAGACAATAAAAGACCACATCAGTGTCATAACATGATCATAAACCATGAGTCACTGATTTAATTACGGTAAAAAGGGATCATATTACAGTTTTATAGTTATTGTGCCCGTTCCATGTACACAGAGAAGTATTCTTGAACTTTGTATTGTATGTTTCTTAAACCAAACAGCAAAAGAGAACACACAAAGGTTTTCTTACTTATATGTCTGGCCGTTGAAGTGAGTCCTCATGGCAAAAGCCAGAGTTGCTCGGAACAGGAACATTTCGTTCTCATTCCAAACATACTGCAAAAACATTGACAGACCATGTGTTGTTTTCAGAAAAGACCTTTATGGTTAATTGATCACCAGATGGACCTTGTCCTTGTAAGTAGTCACACACACTTTGAGTGTATTCTAGACTTCTCAGCATAATACTTATTTATAAGGGTAGCTGTTTGCATGAATGATCAGTTGATGATGAATAATATAATTACAGTATGAGAACAGCATATAACATAATGAAAGAGATTGTATTTATGATCTGATGCTTTGATGGTTTAGCGGATGAATATTTAAATGTATACATACAGCTTGATCTCCCAGAGCGGTTTTGATGCTGAGTCGGACTTTGTAGCCATCGGAAGCACCTTTAAAGAGGAAACATATTTAAATTCACTGATGGGATCATTTCATGTATAGTAAGCTTCATTTTTAATTTCCTCATAGAATTCTAGAAAGCCAGCATGTATATTAGAATAATAGTTGACGTCCCATGTAAGCCATTGTTAGGAGGCAAACGTTTGAGTTATGTGTCTAATCCGATTTGGTTTCAGATGAGAAGCCACATTCCAGACCTGAGAGGCAACAAAGAAATACATCTCGACTGTTGGCGTCGCAGTAACAATGCCCGTGTTTGCCGACAGTATCTTAGTGGGATAAAATGTGAAAACAAAGTAAGGCGCTAAGTATGGTCCCTTACCTGGTGTACAGAGCTGATGTGCCAAAGCAGATGGCAAACAAAGCAGGACAAAGATCTTTTCCAACATTTCCCCAGAGAACAAGAAGCAAAATAATCAAATGGTGCAAAAGGCTTGATGGAAACTCCCATACATTAGTGATTTGAGGAGGTCAGCAGAGGAACGTCATTGGATAAGCCCTGAGGTTAATGGTTAAGCCAAGACACACCTCAACTAACCAGTCCTCTCTTTAAAAAAAGGCGGTGGGGCAGCCCACCCCCACTGTATACCATGGAAAGTGTAAAGTGGGTGCTGTGGTGAAGGTGCTACTGTTTGTTCAAGCCTCCAAGGAGCCAAATAGATTTGCTAACGTGAGAGAGGCCGACCTCTCGGAGAACAACAGTCTGCAGCTCAGTCTGCTTCTGTTTACTCAGCAGAGTACAGTGTGTGATTCACTGTGTGTATTATTAAAGTAGCAATATTCTCTGCTCATTAGTTAAAGATAAGAGCAGCATTCCTCTTGGGAAAAAGACTGATTTGGGACACATGTTACAGGATGTGGACAGTATGCACAAATGATTAGCACACAATGACCCAAAAGTACTAGTACATGTCAGACTAAGTTATTTTGCTTCCTTTAATGTGCCAAATCTTGATTTTCAGGACAAGTTGTTGTGGTTACTTCCCCGTCTCTTCTAAAACATGTTGCTCAGGCCTTACCTATAGCTTTATTACGTGAGATAGACGATAAAGTGCTGAATAATCCCAATCTCCCATAGCTGAGCTGGTAAACCTATAATAGACAATAGAAAATCACAGTGAACATTCTTGTCAATTTAAGGTTAATCATCCCTTCCGTGCTGACAATCATGCTTACAATTTGGTTAATTGTTCAACCACTGCGTACTGCGTAGTGAAGGATGCCTGACAACGCCATTTATTAGAAACTAAGTTGACACAGGGCACTCGAGGCAAAGTCTGTTGCCAAGTCTCTCTCTCACTCTCTCTCTCTCTCTCTCTCTCTCTCTCTCTCTCTCTCTCTCTCTCTCTCTCTCTCATGATAGCAGCCTATATCTACCATTCTAAATCCAGAGTTGACCACATTAAACTGAGCATGTGGCCTACCATAAAAGATGTTGATCCCATAAAATGTCAAGAGTGCTTTTTCCCCGTAAAAAAGACAACACCCAGGCTGAAATAAGCATGAAAACAACTTTTCAGTACAGTGTGAACACAGTTAACACAGTCCTGCTTCATCTTTTTTTATATGACTGGTTACAGTAAAGAAATATGAAATAAAAACACAATGTTGTTTTGTGTTGGGCTGTTCTTTTTTTTATCCAAATAAGTCTGATTAGGAAGAAAAACAGAATGGACTTAGTAAACAGAGGTAACAATTTTAATTCAATTTTAACTTCTAGTTTTTTTCACAACTTGGTTCTCAGTCCTTTTGCTTTTCAGTTGCTCCCAGTCAGTCTCTGCAGAAGTCTGTAGAAGCACAGACTGCACCTATTTTCCTGAACAGATGATGGCAGCAGAGGCATTATAGGAACATTAGGAATGAATTCCGCCTATTTAGTAGACACTAATGATGAGTAACATTCATTATGTTTCTTTCTTTAAAACATCTAACACATGACTAGGAGTGCTGTCTTTGGCTGCTTCTACAGCCCCATCTGCTTTAGATAACTGATTGGTTTCAGTGTTGCAAGTTGGGCTATAGACCTACGGTGTGCTATACATTTACAGTATAGCATTAACAATGATGCCATGGTAACGCTACTTTTGTTACTGACAAGCAGTGGGGAAACGTTTTTAAGTACAATTACTGAAGTACTGTAGATACTTGAGTATTTAAATTGTATGCTCCTTTAAATTTCTACTTCACTATATTTTAGAGGGAAATATTGTTCTTTTTACTCAACTACATTTGTATGACATGATGTACTACTAGTTAGCCTTTTCAGATTAAGACTTTTTTATAACACCCTAGGGCCGCCTGGGGAGCTCACCTGGTAGAGCGCGCGCCCACATCCTCACCGCAGCAGCTGCGGGTTCGGTTCTGACCTGCATCCCTTTGCTGCATGTCACTTCCCCTCCTCTCCACCTTTGTGTCTAACCTGTCATATATAATAATAAATGCCAAAAGAAAAATCTTTAAAATATTAAACAAAAACCACCCTATACTTTACAATATATCGTCAAAGATTAAACCAGTGGTTCACAACCTTTTTGGCTTGTGACACCTTACAAGAATCTCAACACATGATATATATAGTATATATATTACAGTTTTTACCAGTTCCACCTAGGAGAGATTTCCCCTCTGGATTTATCACACAGTTTGAAGCCCAAAAAGGTAAAACTATCCAATATTTCACACAAAAAAACAAACAAAGATTATTATAGTATTTGTATAAAGATGTAAGAATATGGAATTTATGCAGCAGAAATTTGTTTTTCTTCTCCCCTGCCTCATTAATCCTCTTATGATCCCTCAGATTTATTTTGTGACCCTTTGGCCTGACCCCTAATTTGGGAAGCACTGGACCAGGGGCCCCAATCTTTGAGGGTTTTCAAAATAACTTCAACTTTTTGTCTTTTCCCCTCAGTCTCTCTGACTGGACCGGCAAACCAATGGAGCAAAGGTTCTATTACTGGGGAAATATGGCCGATCATTCTGGGAACTCTACTCCAGCACAGTGGAACAGAGATGGGTTTCCAGATTAGTAATGCTGTTTATGCCAAATTCCTATCCTACCTACATTATGTAACTTAAAAATAGTAACACCTGACAATTTTTGCCCCTTTTTAAATGGCAGGAGTGAAAATGAGTCATCCTCAACATTTGTTGTGTTCCGGTGTCACAATGATGAAGACAGTTGGAGAACACTTAGATGCAAAACAGGATGTCGGCTCTACATGACGACTCTTTTCCTTGGCAAATGCCATGTTTTTCCCAAATGATGTACAATTTTTTTAGGCATTCTATTATCAAATGGCTTGAAAAATAGTGCACATAGCTGTTAAATGGAGCATGTCCCCGGCACCCCCCACCCCCCCCAGGTTTGGGCCGAGCCCGAATGTTTATGAAGTCTGGCTCTGACCTTGCACTGAAATAAAACACACATCTGTATCTAAAGTGGTTAGAGCAACAACAATAAAATGCTGCTTACACATTGATTGCATCAGTATTAACAATCTAATAATGCAATTTATGCAAAATATTTACATAACCTGTCAGACATACAGGTCCATATCTGTATAAATACACACCAACATGTGGCCGGATTGGCTCAGTGGGTAGAGCAGGCGCACATATACTGAGAGGTTTATGGCTCGACGCAGAGGTCCAGGGTTCGAGTCCAACCTGTGATGATTTCCTGCATGTCTTCCCCCTCTCTCTCCCCTTTCTCACCTAGCTGTCCTGTCAAAAATTTAAAGTAGAAAAGCCCTAAAAAAAAAACACAATCATAAATTGAAGTTGAGATCAAAGTGATTAAAAACATACAGACATTTGTTACATTGTTTCCTAAAGCATTATAATTACATTTTTTGAATAAGTTAAGCAACACATACATTTGTACATAACATTTCTCAACACAGCATGAAAGGTGGGAACATTAGTCACAAAGATATGAGTCATATCTTTGTGACTACATCTTGGCAGTTTGAAAAAGATTCTGAATGCATCATTAAATGCCACCTAAGGCTTTCTCATGTTTGCCTTATACTGCATTGTATATGCGATGGCAGCTAGCCCATAGACAGTATATAAGAAGAGCTAGCCTCTTGTTTCTCAGACAATGCCTGCCTCTTCTTCCTGTGCTCTACCGCCGCCAGCAGGCTCAGGCCGGTACTGCTACAACCAGAACCAGCCATGACAGGCAGTAGGAGCGGATGAGCCTGAACCGACGGACGGACCGAGCAGTCACTTTTGTCTGCACAAGGGACGCTCTTCTCGGAGGTGATACCGCCTTCCTGCTGCCAAACCCCCGCTTCCGATTTGAAACCGGAGCAGGATGTATCGACCTGTTTGGTTGTAGTGCTTCTCCAGCTCCAGCGGATCCTCCATGCGTCAGCCCCCCCGGGGGAATGGATCCGGAATCCGTTGTGGCGTCTGCGGGCGCGGGAGGGAGTTTCATCTCCCTGAACGAACCTGAGCAGAGGTATTACTCAGGTCTCCACAGCCTGTGCCAAGCGGACGCCTCGGGAACACTGTCGTCCAGCAAAGTGGCAGAGCTGTTCAAGGCTTCCCAGCTGCCCCCCGAATCCCTGCATAAAGTGAGTGTGTGTGTGTGTGTGTGTGTGTGTGTGTGTGTGTGTGTGTGTGTGTGTGTGTGTGTGTGTGTGTGTGTGTGTGTGTGTGTGTGTTCGTGTTCGGTCCTGCGCCCCTGCGTGCTCATCACGTTAGCGAGTGTGAAGGAGCTGCGGCTGCTTATCAGTCAACCTCAGTGGTCTGCAGGAGACACCGAGCAGGCTCTATGGTCTCCGAGGTCACATAATGAGCCATTATTTCTGCTTTGTGGTGTGTGTGTGTGTGTGTGTGTGTGTGTGTGTGTGTGTGTGTGTGTGTGTGTGTGTGTGTGTGTGTGTGTGTGTGTGTGTGTGTGTGTGTGTGTGTGTGTGTGTGTGTGTGTCAGACAGAGGTTTTACACACCTCTATTTATTTCCCCTTTCTGTTAGGCTGAGAGCAGTCCCTTCACTTACTGCATTAGCCTAGCTGTACATTTCTCTGAATGTCTCCTCATTGTATTGTATTGTATTTGTTGATGTGCAGAAAAGAAAAGAAATATTTCATAGTGAGGTTCAGGGTTACAGGCTTTTCATTGTAAGAGTTAAATTAGAGATAGTCTCCTTTCAATATCCACTCTGGTGTCCTGTAGAGAACCAGTGGTTTTGCATTTTTAGACCATTGAATGCACGACACGATTCATTTCTCGATTAAACGTATTTCCTCAATTAATCAAGTGATAATTTTGTCAATAAAATATTGGAAAATAATGGAAAAAGTCATAGTTCACAATCCTAGTTTCCCAGAGCCCAATGTGACACATTCAGATTGTTAATAATAATAATAATAATAATAGATCAATACTTGGCGTCTGTGTATTGATACAGTATTGCCATGGAAAATATCGTGACACTATGCTGCATCGATTTCCCCTCCCCCCCCTCCCCCCATGTTTCCATAACTGTCATGACTAAATTACTAACTGTCCCTAACCCCACCCCCTCCTCCAACCATCTTGTCGGTGATTGGCTGGAGTGGTGCACAGCCTGTGCCCCTAGTGTTTGTTTGACGTTTATGAGCCCTTTGTTGTCTCCTGAGACCGGGCTTTTTCACGGTGTGTTCAGGGGCCAGGCAGCTAGCAGATCAAGGAGAGATGACTACCATTTGAGACAAAAATGAAATCACACTGAAACCATGCAGGAACTCATAGAGCACCTTTTAAAGCGAGACTATGTACATTTTGAAGGAAGAAATAACACTGTCTAACTCAAAAGAGAAGTTAAATTCATAAGCAATAACATTCACCTTTGCTCGGTTCAGTACACTCCGAGGGTTTGCCGCTCCAGCCTCACTTGGTCTGGTATGACCAGGCGTTTATGTTTGCTAATGATAGCAAACTTTACAAATATATTCATATACAGTATAAAGGACATTATTGAGTGAGTTTGACTTCTTGACTACTTTTACACTACATTTCAGCCTTTGTCATTATTCTGTAATTGTCGCTTGTGGCCACACTGGCTGCTGTTAAAAAAAAGTTAGAGTTACAGTTAGAGTCCCTTAAGTCTGCATTCATTTCTGTCAAAGTTACATTGTTGGTATGAGGTAATACTGTGCAGACTTTTCCAAACTTTTTATACTGCATTACCTCACAACGATAATGTGACTATGATAGAAATGAGAACAGACTTGATGTTCACTGTGATGGATTACGCAACTCATGCAATTGTCAAAAGTGAATTGATTTTCATATGGCACAAAAATGAATGGAAGACAATGGCCTCTAGAAGGAGAAAAGCTACAACTAAATATCTAATACTATACTGCATTTGAAAGAAAAATCGACAACAATGTGTAGTATACATGATTTGTAGTTAAGGAACTAAAACTTGCAAAAGCACTGGCCCTGGCACTGTTTTTCATTGGCCTCGAGAACTACACAGTCACAGTCATTTTGCTGACCCATCACAGGCACATAAACATATTTTTCCAGCTCCGATGAACACAGCAGGTTGCTCCTCCATTCACGCCTCCCACAGTCCCGTGGGGTCAGCTCCCGGCGATCACAGCCCATTGTGTCTCTGCGTGGGTGTCAGGAAGTATGGCATTGAGCTCCGCTTCCTTCCTGTCCAGCCCTGGATCGCCGCCACCACACGGGGGTGATTGACACACAGCCTTCTGAGCCGTGTTGGGCCCTGCTGCAGGATGCCTGCAGGATCACTCTTGGACTCAGTGCTGACTTCTGGGTCATTGTGACAAACCGCATCAGAGAATCATTAATGGTGTGTTTCCTCCGGGATACATGATGACATACAAGTTGTGTTGTGATTTGAGTTAGTTTTCACAGTTATATATAATATACTCTCTGCTATTTGTCAAAACAAGTGGAATTTCCCATTGTGAACTGTATGTAGAGGTACTGCATTTTGTCTAGTCATGATTCCACTGGACTGACCAGATTTACAGAGGAAGGATCTGTTTGTCTAGCCTGTCTTTTCAGCAGATAAGTAGCACCAGCATGACACTTCTTCCTGCTCAGCTGTTGTGTGTGTGTGTGTGTGTGTGTGTGTGTGTGTGTGTGTGTGTGTGTGTGTGTGTGTGTGTGTGTGTGTGTGTGTGTGTGTGTGTGTGTGTGTGTGTGTGTGTGTGTGTGTGTGTGTGTGTGTGGCCGGTAGTCTCTTCTACCTCGAGAAAGGCACACATTACTCTGCAATGATTTCGTAGACTTCGAGTACAGCAAATGTTTCCCATAACGTTTAATGATCGACATAATAGCCCAAGTAGCCATTCGGGGTACATAATGGAAGGGTAAATGTGTAGTTGGATGCCTGCCCTGGGTAAGCAACTCATTACATGTCATTTTAATATAGACTTGAAGTTGTGTGAATTGCCCATTAATGTCTCTGCTTGAGTTTGGTTGAAGGTGAAGTCTCTGGTATGTGTTGAGTATAGTGACATGTTGAGTTACAAGTAATGCTGTGTTGACAGGCATGGCTGTGGAACCTGTCTGGTTGAACAAGGTGTGGGCTTGTTCCAGATATAACTTGAGCTTAGCTGGTTATGTCATATCCAGGATAAGCACAATACACCAGGGCTGCAACTAACCATTATTTTCATCGTTGTTTAATCAATCAAATCAAATTCTCCAAACTGTATGACACAGTAAACGTGTGTGTGTGTGTGTGTGTGTGTGTGTGTGTGTGTGTGTGTGTGTGTGTGTGTGTGTGTGTGTGTGTGTGTGTGTGTGTGTGTGTGTGTGTGTGTGTGTGTGTGTGTGTGTGTGTCAGAGGAATGACTGTTATCAAGGTTGCTTTGTTTCAGTACTGTATTTAAAAGATGCAGTTATAAACTCAGTTATAAACATTCTTACTTTCTGAGAACTTCTCTCTTTTTTTTTCAAAAGAGTTGTATTATGGGGAATTTTTCCTCGATTGTCCTACATAATCCTAATCTATTTTGCTCTCCCAAAGCAGTCATTGTACCTCTAATCAGAAGAGCACTGGAAAAACAGATCCCACTGTGCTGCTGATCCCTTACATACTGTTTCTTCTGTTAGTAGTGCCTATAACTTGGCACCACACATTCTTGACCATAGTGTAAAATAATCACATGCTTAAGCTTACTCTGGTCCTGTCTGAATTAGGTTTCTAAAAAGAGTAACAGACTGAAGGCAGTATGAAAGATGAGTTTTATTGTAATATAATGTTAAAGCCTGTCCATAGTTGTTCTTTAAAAAAAGATTTTAAACTTTCCGTCTTTTTCAGGTGACCGAGTTGTGTGGAGCGAAGCGTCTGGGCTACTTTGGTACGCCTCAGTTCTTTGTGGCGCTGAAGCTGCTGGCGGCCGCCCAGTCTGGTCTGCCCATCCACCTGGAGAGTGTAACGGCCAGTAAGTCTGCAGCTCAGAGAGGAGGCGTCTTATGGGAGCAACAAGGGATCATGAGATTATCTTAACATGGCAGGATTTGGTCTAATCTGGATGAAAGGGGAGTCGCGTGGAAAGGGCTAAATGGGTTTGCCCTTATTATAAGAGTTCACAATCAGTCACACCCCAACCAGAGAGAATGTTTTCCACATAGCTTGATGGATTATTAGAGAAAAGTACGTTGAGAGTTTCATATTCGTCGTGGTGTGGTTCAGTAGTAGCTCACCTCATAAGATACTTAAATACGCTCATCCTGATTAATTCCCTCAGTCTAATTCTAGAAGTATCAAAGGTCATCATACAGTAAGCTCCCGATTTATACATTATATACTTTGCTTTTGACTTATTTCCAAGGAAAAGAAAAAAAGGAAGGGCTGTGTAATACAGAAAGAAAAAAATCTATCTTGTCTAACATGGAATCAAAGAGAATCGAAAATAAGCCTCCTGTCTCCTTTTAGATCTACCTCTGCCCAGATTTGTTGGGCTGAAGAATGAACCAGAGATGCGATACTCAGCTGTCCCTCCAAGCATAGACGGTCAGGGGGCTCAGTGTTTTTTTTTTTTGTGTTTTTTTTTTTTTGTTTCGGCTTCGCGCAGAAAAAAACACTTTTAAACACCGGAGGCAGTGTTGACAGAGAAAGAGAAGAAGGTAAGATGGAGGAAATGTCTGATGTGTGGACTTCTAGTTCACTAAAACATAACATTGTGACAAGTTATTCCGAATAATTGATTAAAAAAAGCAAATTTTCAGTTTGGATCAAAACATGGATTACTGCTAAAATGTTTAAGAGCAACATCGAGAGGGTGCTGTCCTGAGGAAATGTTTAGAGTTGAGACCAGGAATGGTGCACTGAGCAAAGACATTCCAGCCAGCTATAATCATCAGAGCAGAAAGGCCTCGTTATTCAGAGATTAGAGGAGAAGGACAAGCCTCCTTCAAGGTTCTAGACCGGCCACAAGTATGCAGACACTTACTGTTTATGCAGAGTAGAACACAAGCTTAATGAAACCTTAATGAGGACTCTACAGAGCAGGTTAAACAGACCATGCCCACGCAGAGCTTTCGCCGTAGCCTACATAAGTGGCCTGAAGTTTATACTTGTGTGTGGTAGAGTGAGTGAGAGAGTAGCGGCGATTCGCTTCGGAACCAATAGCGTCTCTAGAGTCCTAGTGAGAGAAACAAAGTGTCTCCCCTGTTCATTCTGACCACGGTGGGAAGTCTGGAGCAGGAGAAGTTAACCCTCTCCTTGATCTCATGGTGTTTATGGAGAGCCCAGCTCTAGGCTACGGCGTAGGGTCCGTGTCTCCACGTACCTACGTACGTAGCCACGGCATAGATTTAACGCAGAAACATGAATCACGCTTCAAGAGTCAACAGTATACTGCCAACAATTTGTTAACAACTGCTGATGGCAGCAGGGTCACAATTTGGCAGTAATGGCATTAATTTGGGTTCTTAGTTGCAGTCTAGCACTATTTTAATGCTGCATTATACTTAAAAGATAGGTTCACAATTTTTTTTTTAGTTTTTATTGTTTTTCCATGTGAGAAACAGACCACATTTAACAACATGTAACAGCACTAAACAAACACTATACAGCAATCTGGGCAACAAAAATTCACAATTAAAACACATACACCTAAATAATTAATAAAATAGGAAAATATAATAATAATAATATGGGGGTGTTGGCTGAGATCGAATTAGGCTTGATAATGATATTAATTATGGGGCACTAGTCAGTTCAAATTGAATAATACATTTGTGATGTCAGTCCCCGTCTGTGTTGATGGTGCAGAGACTCCAAAGGGGCGTATGCCGAAACACTGACCAATCAGAGCAGACTGGGTTTTTTTAGGTAGGAGGGCTTAACTTGACATGCGCTAAAACGGAGCATTTCAGACAGAGGGTGAACACAAGTATATTCAGACAGACAGTATGTGAAAAATGATGTGTTTTTGAACATTAAAGCATGTGAATATGTTCTAATAGAAACCCAAAATACATATGTATGAACCTAAAAATTTGCGTAAAATATATTAAGCAATAGACAGGTGCCCATAACAATGCACAGTGTTCCCCTAAAGAGCTGCAGTGGAAGGATAGTTAGGAAAATGTTGTACTAAATTGGGAACATATCTACTTGTACTTCATTTGACTAATTCGGACCGCTGATGCCTAATATTATCTTCAGATTAATTTAGAATACATTTTTGCACAGGACGAGGACTGTGGTTTTTGTCCCCATCTCTCTCCCCTTCCTGTCATTTCTCTACTGTACATCTCTCTATGTAATTAAGGCATAAAATCCCCCTAAAAAATAATACGTTTAAAAAAACATTGTTTTTGGATTAGGATTAAGATGTCTGTATAATTTATCGTAATCCCCTCAAAACTGAAACATGGGGGCATCCTGGTGGCCTCAGTGGTTAAGATGCAGAGGAAGCCACAGAATCACCCCAATAGTGCACTGTCTCATGAAAAGATTGTCTCATCAAAGATAGTTTATAACATTGACTTTAGTTTAGGTTACATTTGCCTCCAGCCTCACCAGACCGCAATGCAATATAGCACATTTTGGCATGAGTTGGAACAGGCTGTTCATAACATTAATGTGCCACTGGAAATGTGCATAACCCAGTCACACTGTCACGCCAGTGGGAGAGTTTCCAGCGTCTTGTCAAATCTGTTCTAGGAGTAATAAGCAGTACATGCACAGAGGCTACTTATAGTTCAGTGTATGTGAAATAACAAATATTCTGTCTCTGAAGGAACCTTGGTCCCCGCCGCGATCACCGAGCAGTTCACCGCCTCGCTCCCCACTGATCTACCGCGGCTACCCGTGCACCAAGAAGAGAAATGGGGCCGACTTACAGATCGGTAAAACAACTTTTAGTCCTGTAGCAGCGATACACTGCAGATCTGATCCGCATCTGTTTGTTTTCCTGGTCAGCCCAGAGGATTTCTATTACATCAGGTTTTTTTGTTTTTATTTCAGTTTTCAAGCTTCCACTGTTTGTAGAAACAACTCGCCCCTCGCATCTGTTTTCATCACCAGGAAATGTCCATGTTTGTAGCAAAGTGAATAAACTGTAATGCAGCATGTTTGGATCATTTTCAGAACATCACACTTGCTTGTAGTCTCTTTGATAAAGTGCCTTCCCTGTTGATTGCTGCTGTAGGTAACTAAAATGCAGCAGTGGCCTGAAAACTGCAAGAAGTACACGTCTCGCTCCAGTCGTGTGTTATGAATAAGAAATGAATAGAAATGTAAAAGATGAGGTTTTACTGGATCTCTGGCACATGTTCCTGGTTTCTCTCGCCTCGCTTTACCCTCTCCTGGTCCCTTTGATCTGTAAATCTCTCATTCTCTCTGATCGCATTTTGGAGGGGTGTAATCGTTATGTTAGTCTCAGGTTTCTCCCCCACCAAAGCCGTGTTTTTCTCTCCTATCCTTTAGCCTACGAAAGCAAACATTCCTCACGGCCGATCGTTCTGCTAGAGCAGCACTCCTCGCCCAGTAACTACGGGACCAGAGCCAACGCGGAGCATCTTGCTATGGCTCGGGTAAAGCCAGATTTCGTATAGCTTTACGATCATGTAAATAATTCTTCATAGTTCTTTATGTCTATATTTTGATTTGATTTTTTTGATTTTTATGTATTTTTATGTTTCCCAGGCTTCCTCATCAGAGAGGCTGGACCAGCAGGGTGCAGTGGACTATTCTGACGATGACCCCTGGAGGATCACAGAGGAACAGCTTGAGTATTACACTAACCAGTTCAAAACCCTGCAGCCTGACCTGGGGGCTCTCATCCTGGGTATGGACCCCCCACACACACACACACACACACACACACACACACACACACCTATTTATACATTTAAAAATGACATTCAAACTATTTTACCACGTTCTAACTCTTTCTCTAGGAACCATTGCAAAGAACTTCTTCACAAAATCCAAGCTCCCAATACCAGAACTTTCCCACATTTGGTAAGTGCTGACTCATAGTGTTGTCTGTCCTTGTTCTGTACTGGGGTCAGTTGGCTGTTTATCAGCCAAGCACCTCAGCATGCCCGCTGAGTCACACAGAGGCCTCCTTTTCTTCACTGTCTTCTCATCCTCGAACAAACAAGGATATAGTTATACCTGCTTTATCATGTAATAAAGAGGGTGACTAAATAAAGGAATATGTAATTGGAAAATATAAGATTGTGGTCTGTATTGAAATATAAATTAGTTAATAAGAAGGTCATGCAGAGAAATAATTAGCTTTCTTGCCAAGAGTAATACTGTATGAGATACCACTCCTATGTCTGTATGGTAAATATGAAGCTATAGCCAAGAGACAGTTAACGTTAGCTTAACACAAAGACTCGATACAGGGAGGAACAGCTGACATGTGCAAAGGCAACAAACCCGACAAGCACAATGTGTCATTTTACACTTTAATTTCTGTATTTTCTATATATCTATGGACAGAGCCTGGCTGTTATAGCTGTTACCCCATGTTTACAGTCTTTGTGTTAAGATAACCAACTGCTACTGGTTAGCATAGCTAACACCAATATCAAACTAGCTTATCCTTTAACTGTTTGTTAGTTAGGTAGTTAGTTAGTTAACTACCATGCTATACATAGTTTGTTAAATCCATTTAAAAACCAAGGTGTAAAAGTGACACACTAGTTTAATGGGGAGGTGCTGCTAGGTGGAGTTTTATTACCTTTGGTCAGAGCCAGGCTAGCTGTTTCCAGTCTTTATGCTAAGCTAATTGAGAATGGTATCGATGAACAAGAAAGAAAATACACATTTTTTTCAACACATCAAACTATTCCTTAATGTATACTATATAAAAAACTGTCATGATGTTTCTATGCTATAGGCCTACAATAATACAGTATCCTGTTTTAAGAGGCTAAAAGTAGTGATAGCACTTTATTGTACTGGTCTATGATTTCAGAATAATTTGCTACTTTTCTATAAGGTTTCTGGAAAGAATGTGATTTGACAAATTATAGGGAAAATACAAATTGTTCAATTCTAATTTTCCAATTTCGAATAATAAATCAACTAGCAATACATTGCAAGCGTAACTATAGAGTTTTGGTCAGTACACAGCAGATCAGCTGAACATGGCATCTATGAATTAATATTTACTCAGGTTTAAATTAAGCTTTTCTTTTTTTAAAGATTCCCATTTTTTCAGAACAGATTATTGTATACAAATTGTTAGGAAATGATTCCATAATTCTGGACCAGCAAAAATAAACCATAACCAAGATCGTTTCTTACACCACCATTACTGATAACTTAAATTGAATAATCAGCTTCACTCACAGGTTTTCCAGATATTTTAAATTGTCTCAATTAATTTTTTAAGGGAGTTGAGCGATGTGGACAGAGATGGAGCTCTCACGTTCCCGGAGTTCTGCACAGCCTTTCACTTGATTGTGGCACGCAAGAACGGTTACCCTCTCCCAGAGAGCCTTCCCCCAACCCTGCGGCCAGGGGTCATGCAGCAGGAAGAGGACATACCGGATACTCCCGAAGTAAGGGAAACGGCTGTCAATCTCTTATTTGGACCTATGAGTCATTGCTTTAGTTCGCTGGCTACTCTTACTTCCGAATCCAACTCTTTACGCTGTGTTTTTTTGCAGAGTGCAGAGCCTCTTATTGTCTTTGAGGATGCCGAACCAAGGCCTAGTCAGATGGTAAACTAGATTCTCATGTGCCAGTTAAAGCCTCGGAACACCTACACAGGTGATTTCAGATATCCTGGCCGATTGGACTCTGCTCAGGTTGAAGGTGGGCTGGAGCTTAGATTGGAATTTATAGACGTTTTTCACGGCAGACATGTTGACATGTCATAGTAGGAAAATCACAAGTGTATTTAAAACCATTACTGATGGCTGCATTCCACTTAGGAGAGGCCCTGGTATTGTGCATGCGGACTCACTGGAATAGCTTACTGGGACACTTGATGGAACTGAGCCATCGTTAAGGTTATCAATTTCAGCTGTGCTTTTCCTACTGTGACAAGTCAAAATGTCTGCTGTGAAAAAGGTCCATTAGGTCACAAATCTTTTCTATCAATAAGAATGATGAAGCTGTCATTTGTCCTTCCCTAACAGGGGCAACAAAGCTAACGGGAGACTCAGGAAAATGTCAATCAATCAATATATATATATATATACACACCCACGCAGTCCTGGGAGGGGATCCAATCAGCCAGATTAACTGAAAACACCTGTGTGGGTGTTCCGGACCTTTAAAAAAAGAAAAAAAAACAAGCTTCATGTGGAGTCCCTGTTTGGTGCCTGTAGGAGGCACTAACACGCTGAGCATGAGGCCGCTCCATTGGTCCAAGAGCATTCCCATCAACATGTTGAGCTAAGAGCATAGTGCATTTGTACCGCATGTGTAGTGCATGTTAGGAAGTATCTTTGCAGGCAGTGTTGTGTTGTCCTTCTCATATAGCAGATTCATATACAGCATTTGTGTTGCTTCTTTTTTTTTAGGATCGGAGCATTATAGAGAGGCTCCAGCCAAGCCTGGCCACAACAAAACAAGATTTGAAAGAGGAATCATGTAAACAAGGTAAAATGAGATGTGCCATTTTCCAGTTTGTTTAATCCAAAAAATATTATAATTTTAAAATCCAATCCACATGCATCTTTTCTACCTTATTTTTGATTTTGAAATCAGAATATGTCCGGCAAGCAACATCTTCATGTAGCTAGTCCTACTGTTGATGTATCACTGTGTCTGCAGATGTAGGTGTGAAGAGGATGACAACATCTCAAGAGAAACGGACTCTGCAACTTGGTGCTTTTCCTGAGAGGCCAGGTGATAACTAAAAGTCCTTTAACTGGGGTGACATTAAAGGTCCCATGGCATGGAAATTTCACTTTTCTTTTAACATTAATATGCATTCCCCCAGCCTGCCTATGGTCCCCCAGTGTCTAGAAATGGTGATAGGTGTAAACCGAGCCCTGGGTATCCTGCTCTGCCTTTGAGAAAATGAAAGCTCAGATGGACCGATCTGGAATCTTCTCCTTATGAGGTCATAAGGAGCAAGGTTACCTCCCCTTTCTCTGCTTTGCCCGCTTAGAGAATTTGGCCCACCCATGAGAGAGAGACATCATGGCTTTCAAACGAGCAAAGTCGCAGTTAGTCAAGACCACACCCCCACCCTCCACCTTGCCCCCCCTCTCTCCTCCTCAATAGCTACAGACACAGAAATGGCACATCCTAAGGAAAGCTCATTGTGGGACTGGCTCTAGTGGCTGTAATTCTGCACCAAGGCTGAATTTGGGGAAAGAGACTTCAGATACAGTATTAGGGGACCACTAAGGCCTATATAAAAGAGACTTCAGATACAGTATTAGGGGACCACTAAGGTCTATATAAAAGAGACTTCAGATACAGTATTAGGGGACCACTAAGATCTATATAAAAGAGACTTCAGATACAGTATTAGGGGACCACTAAGGTCTATATAAAAGAGACTTCAGATACAGTATTAGGGGACCACTAAGGTCTATATAAAAGAGACTTCAGATACAGTATTAGGGGACCACTAAGGTCTATATAAAAGAGACTTCAGATACAGTATTAGGGGACCACTAAGGTCTATATAAAAGCATCCAAAAAGCAGCATGTCATGGGACCTTTAAAGTGAATACTTTGTTCCTGTACACACACACACATCATGTGTCACAGCTTTGACATGTAGCCCTTCACTGCTTTTACTGTGTTGGGAATCTTGTCACATTTGGTGAAAATTTGTGGTTAGTTCAAGAGTGAATTAGTTGACGGACTTTTCAACAATTGAAATATTTCTGTAAGTCCACCGCAGTGTTCAGGTATGTCAGAATGTTTTGATATATTTTGGTAATTAAAAACAATCTAAAAAAAAAAAAACATTTAAATGATGTTTAGTGTTGATTAGGTTTCTTTAATCACATGCAATCACAGTTTGTGGTTCCACAGTGAAGTAGTTGCTTCTCATATACTACAATTCAGACAAGACCAAAAGCTCTGATGTGCCTTTGTTCATTTAACGTATCCCTCCTCACAGAGGTGCCTCAGGACCTGGACCCACACATGAGGACAAAAACCAGACCGAGGTAAAAAAATCACCCCATGAATTACAAGTGTTCTGAACTCCTGCATTGCTCTTTAATTATACTTTTTTTATACTGTACAACAGAGATCTTCAACCGAGGGTCTGTGACCCCTAGGGGGTCCTCAGAGTTACTACAGGGGAGCCGCCAAATTATTGTTTGATAGATAGTATTTGAAAGGTTGTTTTTTTTTTTCAAAAATTAAAATGTCTGAAAATATACATTACCATGAATCCAGCATAGTATAAGCAAAGATGAATTCGTACAAAAAAAGAACCTTTAATTTACACAACATTGGTGATAGGCTTACTAAGTAAGGTAGCCACTATATACAGTATGCTAGCCATCCACATATACAGTTTACCTTAAAGCTTAAGGACTCACATTGCCTTCCACATGTACAGTATGTTTAACATTCAAACATGATGTATAAATAATATATGAATGTCCATCCATTCGGCACAGTTTAATATGCAACTACATTTGCACCCAATATATGTAGTAGGGGGGTCTCTGCTCTGTCTCTCTTGGCCAAAAAAATCAGTGAAGACCCCTGCTCTATAATATTTTTGTGACCTCACATCCAGGTCCCACTCCAGCACTTCTTTTGAAGATGCGATGAAGAAAGCCGAAGAGCCCCCCACCCCTCCACCTCGCCCCCAGAAAACCCACTCCCGAGCCTCCTCGCTGGACCTCAACAAGCTCTTCCAGCAGGGCGCTCCAGGTACGGCCATGTCTTCACCCAGCTCTTCTCACAATATTAAGGGCTCCTGCACACTGCCTGCAGGTTAGAGCGTGACACGCACGTCTCAGAAAACGCCTGAGGAAAAAAAAAAAAATAGAATAGGAAAAGATGTTTATATGTCATTTTCACACGAATACATTTAATAAATGACATGTTGATGTTTGAAAGTCTCTAGGTTTTGACATAAATGCAGATATAAATGTAATTTAAACAAAAATAATAATTATTGATTTTCAAATATTGCACCTGACAAATACAGAACGAAATATTCTGTAGCCTATTTTGCCGTCAATACTGCCGAAATGGTCTTTGCTGTAATCAAATCAGTATATATTTATGTTTAACATGGTATTTCATTTTATCAATGGGAAACATCCATGTGTCCAGACAAGGCTAGCAGCAGCAGCGCCGCATCAGACACGTTTCTGGTGTGTAAAGACGTAGAAAACGCCACGCAGCCGCCACGCAACAGACACGCAACAGAAACGCCACGCTCACGCCACGCAGCCAGTGTACAGGAGGCTTAAGATTTCTAACACGCAGGCTCAGAGCACGAACCGCCTGGAGTTATTGTGTTTGTTCTGTTTGTGACAGTTCTCCTTTCATGGGGAATCAAAAGGGGAAATGGAGCTGGGTGGGTTTTAGTGTTCAGTCTGAAAGGTGAGAGGCTCATAACAGTGCGAGTCAGTGTCTGGTTATGAAAATGTGGGCGGTTTATTTGTGTTTTTAAGGTCCTATGGCATGCTGCTTTTTGGATGCTTTTATATAGACCTTAGTGGTCCCTAATACTGCATCTGAAGTCTCTTTTATATAGACCTTAGTGGTCCCCTAATACTGTATCTGAAGTCTCTTTTATATAGGCCTTAGTGGTCCCCTAATACTGTATCTGAAGTCTCTTTTATATAGACCTTAGTGGTCCCCTAATACTGTATCTGAAGTCTCTTTTATATAGACCTTAGTGGTCCCTAATACTGCATCTGAAGTCTCTTTTATATAGACCTTAGTGGTCCCCTAATACTGTATCTGAAGTCTCTTTTATATAGACCTTAGTGGTCCCCTAATACTGTATCTGAAGTCTCTTTTATATAGACCTTAGTGGTCCCCTAATACTGTATCTGAAGTCTCTTTTATATAGACCTTAGTGGTCCCCTAATACTGTATCTGAAGTCTCTTTTATATAGACCTTAGTGGTCCCCTAATACTGTATCTGAAGTCTCTTTTATATAGACCTTAGTGGTCCCCTAATACTGTATCTGAAGTCTCTTTTATATAGACCTTAGTGGTCCCCTAATACTGTATCTGAAGTCTCTTATATATAGACCTTAGTGGTCCCCTAATACTGTATCTGAAGTCTCTTTTATATAGACCTTAGTGGTCCCCTAATACTGTATCTGAAGTCTCTTTTATATAGACCTTAGTTGTCCCCTAATACTGTATCTGAAGTCTCTTTTATATAGGCCTTAGTGGTCCCCTAATACTGTATCTGAAGTCTCTTTTATATAGACCTTAGTGGTCCCCTAATACTGTATCTGAAGTCTCTTATATATAGACCTTAGTGGTCCCCTAATACTGTATCTGAAGTCTCTTTTATATAGACCTTAGTGGTCCCCTTATACCTGTATCTGAAGTCTCTTTTATATAGACCTTAGTTGTCCCCTAATACTGTATCTGAAGTCTCTTTTATACAGGCCTTGTGGGCCCCCGCTAATACTGTATCTGAAGTCTCTTTTATATAGACCTTAGTGGTCCCCTAATACTGTATCTGAAGTCTCTTTCCCCAAATTCAGCCTTGGTGCAGAATTACAGCCACTAGAGCCAGTCCCACAATGAGCTTTCCTTAGGATGTGCCATTTCTGTGTCTGTAGTTTTTGAGGAGGAGAGAGGGGGGGCAAGGTGGAGGGTGGGGGTGTGGCCTTGACCAACTGCCACTTTGCTCGTTTGAAAGCCGTGATGTCTCTCTCTCATGGGTGGGCCAAATTCTCTGGGGGGGCAAAGCAGAGAAAGGGGAGGTATCCTTGCTCCTTATGACCTCATAAGGAGAAGATTCCAGATCGGCCCATCTGAGGTTTCATTTTCTCAAAGGCAGAGCAGGATACCCAGGGCTCAGTTTACACCTATCACCATTTCTAGCCACTGGGGGACCATAGGCAGGCTGGGGGAACACATATTAATGTTAAAAGAAAAGTGAAATTTCCATGCCATGGACCTTTAATGTCACCACAATTAAAGGACTTTTAGTTATCACCTGGTCTCTCAGGAAAAGCACCATCGGCAGGCTGGGGGAATGCATATTAATGTTAAAAAAAACCTCATAAAGTGAAATTTTCGTGCCGTGGGACCTTTTTTAAAGAGCAAAATGTGACTCCTGAGAGGAGAATAGAAGGTAAGTCACTGTAGTTAAAAGCTCAGTGATATTTTGTCTGGATTTTAGGAATAAAAAGTGGATGGTTTCCGCCTCCTCCAGCCCTCCCTCCTAGACCATTGACTTCACAGGTAAGCCTGGTTTGATTATGGCAGCGATCCATGCCAATGTGCTCTTACGTCAAGAGAACAAAGCCTTTGGTGTTCCTCTGAACTCAAACTGTACTTACTTCTCATGAATTAATGACGAAAGAACACTTTGGTTCATCAGTACCTATCATCATCTCTCTTTGTCAGGTTTCTCATTTTGTCAACGTTTCAGAGAAAACTCCACAGAACAAAGTGCAGCAGCCAAACTTTGCTGACTTCAGTCGCTTTAGAGAAGAGGTGAGCACGAAGTCCGATTTTTCTTCTTTGCTTTGTCTTGTTTGCAAATGTAGCAAGCCCCAAAAAAGAGACAAATTGTCTCTGCGAAAGGGGAGGCAAACTCAATTCCTTCCCACATTGTCAGCGTTTTCCACTCCCCGATTTTCCGCCTTCCATCTCACATGTTGCATCTTAAACGTAAACGTGTCTCTACAGTCATGTCTGTCAAATATACGGGCCTCTATTTCAAGACACAAACTACTCTCAAGGTTATGACGGCGGCGGACATCAAACAAAGGATATATTTATGGCTGACGTGACATGTCGCTCATTTAGTCCCTCCATCATTCTCTCTGTCCTTCCTTTGTCTTCCCTGACACTTTTTATGATTTCATTTTAGTATATATTCGTATCCTGTTACACAACACGACAATTGAGTGCATGTTTAATATTCAACCTCAGTCCATTGCTTGCTTCTGAAACTGTACTGACACATTGTGGTATGCGTTCGTGTCTCTTTCTCTCTCAGTTTATAAAGTAAGTTGGTTTAATTTTATTTCTGTGTCGTGCCCAACATTTGGCCCATCCCATATGGGATTACAAGACCCCACTATTCAACAGACATCTTCCAGTCTTGCATATACAAATCATGTGGAAAAATGCATGAATAGCAGAAAACTAAAATTTTATGAAAAGAATCTAAAATAAAAAACCAAAACAGTACACATAACAAATATCTACAAATCATCGCGTTAAAGAGCCCCCCTCCCCTTCTCCTGGGCTTTCTCAAGATAACTGGCTACTTTATATGTTTCACATGTAAACAGCCATCTCAGTCTTTCAGCATTATCCATATCAACAAAATCAATATCTGTTTTTATCTTCTTAACAAGGCATCTCGCTGTTGACTGTGAAAAGGACAGTAGAAAAACAAAATGGAACTCGTTTTCTATATCATTCAACACATTGGACAGATCTGCTTTTCTTCTTCTACATGAACATATCGTTCTTGGTTTATGGTGCGTTCCACTTACCTCGGAACTCGGAAGCCGGAGCTGGGAATGAGGTCACAGCCGAGTTCAATGCGTTCCTTTTAAACAAGTCAGATGTTCATTTGTGGCATTAGCTCTAGCCAGGTTAGCCATCGTTAGGAATACCACTTGATAACAACGCATTATGCTGTTTTTTTTTGCATACAAACGGCGTAACAACATGTCCACTGATAGAAGTTGGACAGGAATGTGTACAGTCCCTGACAAAAGTCTTGTCACTTATCTATTTTGTAGAAACACCTGCTATTAAACTGACTTTTAATTAATCAATTGGTGTTAAAAATAGCTCATATGAAAAGCTAAAACCCTCCCAAATGATGTTTAATGCACTGAAATAAATTAGTTTCACTGAAAAAAGATTTATCATTTAATCAAGACAGAAAGGTCAAATTTTGGCAAGACAAAAGTTTTGTCGCCTATACAGAAATTGAACAAATTTACTGCAAATACAAAAAATATGTCAGCAAATTAAGTAGTGGTGCTGTGAGATCCAAATTTAATATCTTGTATGACTTCCATGAGCTTGAAGGACTGCATCCATGCGGTTTGGCAAGGATTCATACAATTTATTGATGAAGTCATCAGGAATAGCAAAGAAAGCAGTCTTGCATGCCTCCCAGAGTTCATCAATATTCTTTGGGTTTCGTCTTCCATGCTTCCTCTTTTTCTACCCCACCCACATATGCTCAATGATGTTCATGTTAGAAATGCGGGCCAATCCTGGAGCATTGATTTTTGCAGCATCTTGTTTGATTTTGATGGCTCTATGGATGTATGATGCTGGTGTGCCGTTCTGGCCAATGTTTTTTTTTGGGGGGGGGTTATAGAGGGGGTGTTTGGTTTTTTTTTTTTTTTTTTTTTTTTATTTTTTTTATCTTTTTTACTTCTCAAAAAAAAAAAAAAAAGGGAAAAAAAAAAAACAAAACTTTTTTTTTCCCAAACTATTATTTTTTTTTTGGTGATTTACGTAAAAAAATGGGGTTAAAAGGTGTTTTTCTAAAAATAAAAGGGGGTTTTTGTTTAAAAAAAAAAAAAACTTTTTTTTTTTTTTTTTTACTTTTTTTATAGGGCGGGGGGCCCGGCAAAACCCCCACAACGGTTTTCAATTGCTTTTTGTTTAGTGCTGGCTTCTGGGCACTGATTCGACCATGGAGGCCATTTCGAGACAGAATCCGACGAACTGTTCTGGTTGACACAGGGACTTCAGGAGACCAGGTCTCGTGGAGCTCTGCTGCAGTGGCAAATGGGCTGGCCTTGGATTTTAGAGCCAACAAACGGTCCTCTCGAGCAGTTGTCTTGCGGGGTCTGCCTGACCTGGGCTTGTCAAAAACGTCTCCAGTGTCTTCAAATGTTTTTTTTATCCTCTGGACTTGACGCTGAGACACATTGAAGGTGTCTGCCACATCAGCAGTGGATCTGGTCTTCAGCCTCTTGATAATCAAAACTTTAGTCTCAGGGTGAATCTTAGGCATGTTTGCAGAGGTCTAGTTGCAGTTGATGTGAAGGTCTAGTGTACTGGGGTTGTTTTTATACACATCTTAGACCTAATTGATCCATTATTAGTCACAGGTGAAGATCATATGACAAGGCGACAACACTTATGTCTTTGCAAAAATTGAGTCAATGGGCTTTACCAAGCTGTAAATATTAGAATACTTTTTGACCGTTTCGTTTTGCACTGAAACATTATTACTAAAGCTGTTGGGATTAAAATGAGCCATTTCTTGTAAAAACATCTTGATTAGAAATATATTTCAGCAGCACTTCAGGTCAATCTGTACACAAGCGACAAGACTTTTGTCAGGGACTGTATATGACTGATTTAGTGAGACACAAATAAGACAGAAGTGCTTATAACTGTATGTTACTATAGCTTTCACTACTGTTAATGCGCGGAGCATCCATCCAGTACAAATGGAACGCACTATGAGTTCCTCTTTACGAATATTCCATATCGAATCAATCCATTTAAAAGCTATGTGTTTATAAAGCTCTTATTTGTATTTATTTGACCATCCGCCCTGGGAGACTGCCTGAAGGCTTTCTGTGTTTATGACATCCACCTGTCTGACTCCTATTTGACGAATCGGATGTACTTTTAAAGTCAAAGGGCGCTGCATCTCCCTGACTGGCCTAATGCTTCCTCTCTTATCTTGGATGTGATATAATCCTCCATGACTGAGTTTGACTTCATTATGCTGTCTGTTTAGTCACTTATGGTTTGTCTTTATTGAATCCAGCAGACATGCCCTCTCACTACTCTTTCTGCTCTTATATCTTGAACTCCTCTACATTATTGTTGCCTGTGCAGCATCACCACTCCTGGGTCGTCCCACAGGATGTTTTACTTAGTCTTAATTCAAACCAAAAACACTGGGCCATCCCAAAGGTGCCTATCGCCTGGATGTATATATTTTCCACTTAGTAAGACAAGCTGAAACTCATACCAGCCCAAACCCCTCAGAGAGACATGAGTGAACTATAGACGGAGTTGAAAATGGCTTCCCTGACATTAAACATGTCAATCTGAAGTTAGGGCTGAATATTTGATACCAGCGTTTACAGGGAACCCTTGGGAGCAGTTCAATTTGCAGTTATGGTGAATGGAAAAACATATGTATTTATAAATATACTTCATTCTATGTTCATTTCATTCTATTTCTGAAAGAAAACGACCAAGAAGTATCTTTTTTGTGACTTGTTATTAAGTTAAACTAACTTCACTTGACTTCACTTAACCTTGTTAACTTTGTTTGCTTTACTTTGCTTTATGTCACTTCACTTTCTTAAACTTTAATTTTCCACACTACTGACATTTACTTTACTTACTCTGTACTCTACTCCATTTAATTCATCTTCATCTTCACCTCACTTTACTTTTACTTTACTTCATGTCTCTTTGGTTCTCTTACAGTCAATTAACTTCTCTTCACCTCACTTCACTTACTTTCCTTTTTCTTCACTTATCTTCACTTGACTTAAAGGGGACATATCATGAAAACCTCACTTTTTGGGTATCTGGAGTGCCTGCCAACCCACAAAGAAATAAGACAACCCTGTCAGTTTTTTGTGGTCTGCCTAAAAAAAAAACTAAAAAAAAAACATGGGATTTAACAAGTCATTCAGATTTGGTTTCCCTTCCTATGTCACATGCAGGCCTATTAGAAAATACCGCCCCCCTCCCCCAATCTGGGTATCTCCACCCACAGCTTGAGAACTTCCCAGGCCCCCACAAACAGCACTCAGCCTCTCCACTGATTTTGTCCAGTAGCTACTGCCGGTAGTGCAAACGAAAAATCACTCTGCAACCCAGAAAGGATTTTCCCCCATTGGCCACCACTGTAAAAGAGACGTGTGTAAAACTGCTGCCAGGACACCTCCAACTGCAAACAAGGTCTGTATTGACCCTTTCCATTCAGAATTTTTAATCCATGGACTTTTTATATTTTAAAAACTCCCCTTGAGCAGTGAAAAGCGAATTTAAAATCCTGTGACGTCACCACAATGTAAAGTCTCAGGGCCGAGCCAGAACTCGCGGGCGGGGCCAGCGGGTCAAACGCTACTGCGCATAATCAGTGGTCACCTATTCCGAAGTAAACCCGGAAGCTTAGAAACTTTTTTGGCAGATGCGCCACTGAGCAACTCTCTCATAGAAATGAATGGGGCTACGCCATTAACGTAGCATCCAGGTCTAATAATAATACATCCATGGAACTAACTTTGAAAAGGTGTGCCATATTTTTCTCGCAACCCAATAACAGCAGACTGGGCTTTATGGGAGGAGGGCTTAAAGAGACCTGCGCTAAAAGAAAAATAATGTGTTTTTTTTACATTAAAGCATGTAAACATGTTCTAGAAGAACCCCAAAATTCAAGTATGAACCTGAACATGAGCATAATATGTCTCTTTAACTTCGCTTCACTTTGCTACACTTAGTTTTGCTTGACTTGGCTTTATTCCACTTCACCTCACTTTTCCAAATTACAAACTTTTCCAGTGACCACAGCAGGCCAGTTGCTGAGACACTGGGCTGACAGCCAGTAACGATGCTACTGAAGTCATGACCTAAATGCCAAATCTTTGGGGGGGTTTTCCCCAAAGCGCAGCAGAGCTGAATGCACATTACAGTATCTGTCAGTCCAACTACCATCCACGCTCACCGAGGCCCACCGTCTCCTCCAGAGAATGGAGACATTGACAAGTAAACACACTCAGACAGAGACTCAGGCAGTCAGTCATCACTCCGCTCTTCCTCCTGTTGTGTTCGCTGGCTACCCTCGTTGTGCCAAAGGGAGCTTTAGTAACGTATCTATAACTTTATTTCACCTGGTTTGGTTTGCTTTTATTTTCCTCAGTTAAATGAGGCCAGGTGTAGTCTTGCATTGCCAGACCTTCCTCCACAGCGCTGGGGAGGAAGGTCTGGCCACACAACAGTCCTGGAGGGGAGAAAAACGTGCTTATAGTTAATTGACATTTCTTTAAACCAATCACAATCGTCTTGGGCGGCGCTAGGCGCCGCATGGAGCCACGGTGCCTCTGCTAAATAGCCTCGGGAAGGAACTTGTTTTGGTGGAACGTGTGTACGTTTAAAAGTAGTTTTATTTGTGGAATAGAAAAGTCCGATAGGACAGATAGTCTAGCTAGCTGTCTGGATTTACCCTGCAGAGATCTGAGGAGCAGTTAACCATAGTCCTCACAAATCCACCGGAGGTTAGAACGCCAACACGGAGACAGAGGAAGGGGACGGACATCCGGCCGAAAATGAGGGACATCCGGTGGAACTTCCGGCGGCACCGGAGCAATCCCATAAATTGGTATAGCCTAGGCCATGTCTGAAGATGGTCTGTGTGACCGTGACAGTATTTCTTCAGCCCTCACATTACTGGAGTGAAACAGCCGTGACCTGTGGCTGATGTGACCACACACGCTGCTGCTGGAGCTCCTGTGGTTTATTGCTATTGTAATAACTACTACACCACCTTTTTTTTAAATGTTTCCATGCTGTGGTTGTGTTTCACATCCAGTGGTGCAGTGAATCTCAGGGTCATTATTTCTGTCTGCTTGCATGTCAGTTGCGTTGCTCAGCAAAAGGGATTTTTAGCTTTCTTGGGTGCAATTTAGAGCAGCTCCATTAGCCTGTTTAAACCATCAGGAAAGCCCAGGCATTTCAACTGCCACCGCAGTGGAGACAGCAGCCCGTAGAAATTAGTGGATCAAATTCACTAAATCCAACATTAACAGATGGGAAATGACGTAGTGCAGAAAAAGTACAGAGGGTGCTGCCTAGTAAGAAATGCCTTCAACTTTAGGGCTGCTCGATTGTGGGAAAAATCACAATCACAATTATTTTGGTCTTTACTGAAATCACGATTATTTAACACGATAGCTCGTTGACTTTTGGAAAGATGCTGCATTTATTGAACTTATACAAACAGTTAAACAAATCAACAGTGAAAACACCTTGAACTGTGAAACTACCCTTAGTACTTTTTGAATTCCCCTTAAAATAAATAATATCAAACATATTTTCAAATGTTGGCCTTCAGGAGGTGCAAAATCAATCAGAACACAAGACAAAGTAAGAGTTCACTTGCAAAACGTAATGTGCAAAATAATAGTTTTTCTCGATTACATTGTTTTAGTGATCCTTAGGAGCCGAAATCACGATAAAAATGTGATTAATCGCACAGGCCTATTAACAAGTAATCTAGCTATGAGCTAAAATGAAGAAATGAACCTTGATGTGTAGGGCCTGCCTTCGCACTCTTGCACTGTTGACCTCTCTGCTGAATGAAAGCAGGTGGGGATACTTAATATATTAAGTCTAGAGGAGAATAATGGCAGAAATGCAGCAAGAAGATGCAATAAAAGCACGTTAATCCATCATGGCTGCCCCAGAGCAGGCAGAAAAAGGCGCGGCAGGAGAGCGCTAGGTCGCGGTCCCTGCAGGGAAGGTGCTGATTTATCCCAGGTCAGGGACGACACATTTCATCCTGCCTCTTAAGCACTTCCCTCCTATTATTTCACCTCATCCTGACATCAACACAGGGAAAATATATTTTGTCGTAAAAGCTTATGGGGTCCATGTCCTTGCAAATCCTTTTGTGCCGTTTAATGTTACTCGTACTTTCTTCTGTGTTGCAGGAGGAGAGCAGTGTGAAGCCTGAGGAACAGGGTCCACGCTCCAGATTTGGTCCAAGTACCGAAGACCTGGCCAATGCATCTAAACAGGTTCCAACTGCTTACATAGTCCCGTAAGAGTGTCTGTGTCTCCTTTGGGGTGAGGAGGTTAACTTTTATGTCTGAAACTTTCCTTCAGGACGGGGTTGGAGTTTGTCACAGTCAGCCACCGCAGAAGCCGCTCCGCAGGAAATACCACCCAGAGAGCCAGAACCTGGAGACGGTACCTCCACCTGCCATGCCGTTCCCTACCCCTACCAAATCTGCTCAGAAGTCAGTTAAACATTCGACTCTTGTTATCCTAAAATACACACAAGTTTACTTTTTAACTAAATCTGATGGCATTTGGTTTTTATTGAGTAGAATTATAAAAAAAATAAAATAAAAGGTATGAGTCAAGAGAGAAAACTGCTCTAATCAAAAAAAAAATTATTATTAAGAATTATAGTCGTATCGGCGGCGAACTCCAGCTCACCCCGTAGAGTGTGCCCTATAGGCTTTGCAGCGGCCCTTTGCTGCGTGTCATCCCCTCTCTCTCCCCCCTTTCCTGTCTGTCTATACTATCTTTTTTTATTCATTCAACCTGTATTTATACTCGAGATCGAGTCAGCCACAAAGACGAGGAAAGGCAAAGCAAAAACTAGACTAAACCAAAAACAACACAGAAAAGGAAGCAACGCCATCTTAAGAACATAGAAGGACAATAAAACTTTCCGAAATGGAAAAACTGTTTGATAAACACATCAGGACAACCAGGATGTAAAAGATATACAATTATGTAAAGTTTGGAGGTCCAAAAAAAGTGAGTTAACACTTAAGAAAGTGTTTGTCTAATGGAAGGGTGTGTGATCTAATAATAAGGAAAGTCCCCCAATGAAAGGCTTTTTAAAAAGAATTCTAGCCATATCCACTTTATAAGGTGAGAATGTGTCAGTGTTGCGTTCACAGCTTTTCGCTGCCCTCTAGTGGCTAACAAAAATCAGTTACTGCAGGTTTAAGAACTTTTTCAAAGGTGATTGTTAACCCCTGTAACTCATCCAGGAAGAGGAATTCAACAAACTTTAAGGAACGCTCTAACTCACCGTAATGACTCGAACATATGTGCTCCTGTCTCCTTATTGACCAGACGGCTCATTGAACGTGTCTGTCAGTGCAGTAAAGGTGACCATTAATAACCGAGGGGACTGCTAGCTGTTGGAACGGCTGCTTGATTGATGTTAAACCCCTTTTGATCAGATTTTTTATTTTAATTTTTTTTGGTGTCCACTGTCTTTGAGTGCAGCAACCCGTTGTTTCGTTCACTTTAACTTAATGTAGAGATCATCAGCAGGGGATCCCGGACCCCTAGGGCAGGGTTTCTCAAATTGGGGTACGTGTACCCCTAGGGGTACTTTGGAGGACTGCAGGGGGTATGTGAGATATTTAACAAAATGTTTAATAGTTACTGGCTGTTGTCCAGAACATTGTTCTAGACTTTTTTTTCCTAACAAAAATGTGACATTTGTGTCTCCTTCTTTGGACCTATTCTTGCCTTCCTTCCTTCCTTCTACTGTCTTCTACTTTTTAGAAGTTCCTCGCTTTTTTCGAAGTTATGTCACTGTTTTTGAAGTTTTTGATACTATTTTCAACTTATTCTTGCCTTCCTTCCTTCCTTCTTTCTACCATCTTTTTCCAAGGGTTTGTCTTTTTTACAGTTTTTGTCTCCTTTTATCATCAGCATTTAAATGTTTTTCAGTTCCAAGGCTGTTGTTTATCTTTCTTAGCGCTGGTCAGGGGTTACTTGGCTTAAGGAAACAATTCAAAAGGGGTACATTATTTTGAGAACCACTGCCCTAGGGTGTCCTCAGAGTTACTGTAGGGGGGGCAGCCAATTATTATTATTAACTTAACATGAATCCAACCTGTTATTAGCAAACATAAATTAGCCTATTTGGGGGGGGGGGGACATTAATGAAAAGGTATGTATAAAGGGTTTAGGCCACCCTACACCATATTGTAGGCCCAGTTTTATATGCAACTTAATTTTATCCAATATATGTAGTAGGGTGTCCCTGCTCCATCTCTCTTTGAGTTAAGGGGTCCTTGGCCTAAAACACACTGAAGACCCCTGATTTAAGGCTTTTAATCCCATCTCCAAACACCGTGTGTAGAGCCAATTAACATGATAATTTAGTATACGTTTATTCATGCGTTTTCCTTAAGTTGTGCTCTGAACAAAGTCAGCTGTCTTATACTACTTTTGAGTTATCTAGGAAACTAAATGTAAACCCTGATAGCTGGGTATCATTCAAAACCTTTCCATACTGGTACCGATCCCAATACCAGGACTTTGATACCGGTTCCTGAGGGGTACTTTTTTCAATACTAATTTTATAAAATCCATTTTAACAAAAAGAAATTACAACATTACGGCACAAATATTTGTATTTATTTCTCAGCTCCTACTACGTGAGCCCCGTCTCTGTGAATAACGTAGCGTTTTTCCTGGCTGTTTAACGTTACATGTCGTAGAGACAGGCAGGAAAAACTCTACGTCACAATCACAAACATTGTTAGATCTTGGGAGAAACATGCTGCATGCTTATTGGCTCACTGACGCTGATGAAATTTGCTCCTTAGGTATTGAAATTATACTCAATACTAAGGAGGCCATTCGGTCAGTGCCTAAAAAGTATTGCATTGGGTACCCAGCCCTAGATAAAAGTGGATCCATTTCTCTCTCAGGCTGCTGTCCAAACAGAAGAGGGAGATCCAGATGGCGATCCGTAAAAACAAGGAAACCAACGCGGTGTTGACACGCCTCAATAGCGAGCTCCAACAGCAACTCAAGGTCAGCCCTTCTTCTGTTTTCTTTAAGTACAACACACTTACATATGCAGCCATACCAGTGTGTGTACAGTATTCTGCTGAGGGAGGTGTGCTTGTCTGTGTGAACGGGTGTGGTCCACATTAGTGGCTGGCCACGGTGACTTTCTGACATTCTCTGCCATCCGCCTCCCAGCGGTGGAATGTAACTAAGTACATGTACTCCAGTACTGTACTTAAGTACAAATGTAAAGCTACTCGAGTCTTTCCTTTTCATGTCACTTTCTACTTCTACTCCGCTACATTTCAGAGAGAAATATTGTACTTTTTACTCCACTACATTCATCTGTTACAGCTTTAGTTACTAGTTACACATTAAGATTGCTGCACACAAAACACATGTAGTTTATAGAATCTGATGTTTGATTATAAATGAAACTACCCAACAATACAACCGCCTACAAGTCCAGCTGAAATAAACACTTAGTTGATGCACAGAACTGTTTTGGGCATTTCCAGTTTTTAAAATGTGAGGATTTTTCTGCATTGAGTACTTTTACTTCTAATACAGTACATTTTCCTGACGATACTTACATACATTTACTTAAGCAACATTTTCAATGCAGGACTTTTACTTGTAACCGAGTAGTTTTACAGTGTGATATCACTACTTTTACTAAAGTATGGGATCTGAATACTTCTTCCACCGCTGTCTCCTCCTCTGGGACACTTGTGAAATGTAAAACAGGGCTAAATGGAAGGACAAGGACTTACACTCTAAATTTTGACCACAAGCACGAGAGCACGGTAGCGTTCATGTAAACAGTGTTTCCATAGTTTTCGATTGTGTGTCAGGAGTTGAATTCTACGCATTCTCAAATGAGTGCGACAAAACAAAATGCTCCTGCTGGTCCGACGTGATGAAAAGCTCTGAGCTCAACAGTCCGCTCCCCCCTACCCATCAGTTATAGCTGAACTAATGGCACTGACTGAGCTGTTTGCATTGGAGATTTGCCTGTGGCACACGCACTCACATTTGGAACACATGCTGCATGCCTGTCATTCTCCTCGTAAATGATCCAGTAGTGAAACCCACACGCTCCCATGCAGCGCTTTCTATAGCCTTAATACAACGGAGACTAAAGAATAAATAAAGTATTTTTTAAGCTTTTTATAATGATATTCGTCTTCTATTAGTACTTGGTAATCTAGGATGTCATTTATTCTCTCTAATTCTGCTAGCTCCTCAAAATATCTGTGGAATGTTGCAGAGAAAGGCATATGTGTCTTTATATAGACTCTAGTCTTGTTGATATACCAAACAGCCATTGGCATTCACAACTGTCTTCTTGAAAATAGAGCCTGGGCTGCTCAGGCATCCAACTACAACAGGGTGTGTGAGGAAAGAAAGGAGGCCAGATGGAAAGGAGCAGCTCTTCCTTGACTTTTTCTCTAAAGTTGAAGACACGGCTGAAATAAAGACCCAGTTCCAAAAAGATCTTAATGAAAGCTCCAAGGATCAAAAGCTGTCTTTTTTGCCCTTTAATCCCACCTTGGTTAACTACTTTCCCAAGGGGTCCCAAAATAAACAGAAGGGGTCACTAGATGATTAAAGAGGGCTTGTTTATAAAATTACAATACCAGCAGTACCCAGTAAAGTGATACCGATAGCGACAATGCCTTCTTTTTTTCTCTTTCATTGCATACCCATGATGTCAGTGGAAGCGTTCAGCTGTGTTAAATGCCACCACCATCCAAATGATTTTTACACTTATTCATTTTTGAAAGTGTTAAAATGCGCTCGCCTTCCCCACACCACAGACTGTATGGGTTGTAGCTGCTGCGGTAGCGGGACAATCACATGTGGTATTTAAATCGAAGAACTCTTGCAGTGATTGGCTGTGAGCAAAACTCTACAAACAGACATTGGCCCTCATTTATCAACCTAACGTAGAAACCAGCGCAGATATGAGCGCAGAAATACTCTTACGACCGGCCTTAACGTTTTATTCATGAGTCAGAGCCAGGCAACCGTGAGCTGTGAGGGAGAGGGCGTGTCCTCTGCCCCCCCATGCTGGACCAGCACCCCGACCCTGTCTCCTGACAGCAGAGGGGCTGGAAAAACAAGCCGAAATATGCTGTATAAATAAATCGTTCACTTGTTGCCATTAACGACAGAGAAATGAAAACCTGAAGAATAAATAAAAATGTTGTGCATCATCACGTTTCCTGTATTAAATATCATTGTCAAACATAACACTATACCTTTTTAAAAGTGAGGAATAATTTCCTGTCTCCTCGGTATAGCCCCCAGTTGGGGCTGTGCTGGACACTGCTCTCTGGGCATCGGGTCATCTGGCTCCATCTCTACATTTATGGCACCCTGTTTTCCTGCGCGATGTTGTGGAGAACCCCACAGGCTAAAACAATGTTGCAGACTTTTTCTGCCGTGTATAGTAGGGTCCCCAACCCCCCCGCAAGACAGAGCCAGCTGCCCTTAATTAATCCGATGCAGCGCTCCACCGTGGCCCGTGTGTGTACGTGTGCACTGTTGTACCGGCGCATAGAGGTCTTCTAAAAGAGCCAGATCTGCCATTGCCAATAAGTGATCAGCTGATGACTTCTCCTTCTCCTGTTAAACTGATTATATGCTGCACCGCAAGTCCACACTGACTCCAAAACTTGCATACACAAGTTTAAACTTGACATGAGATTTGATTGTAGCCTCCGCTCACGTCCATATTGATAAATATCATGGATGTATAAGTTGAAAATACTTTGGAGAAAGAACAATGGCTTAAAGTAAGACCAGGGATTTATTAGCTTGGACTGACGACGAGGTGGAACTGTTACTGAAAGTTCTGTAATCCTGCCTAACCGATAAGACGGACTGACATGCATCATTGTTTCCAAAGGAGTCCGTTTCTGTCCGTCCAGACTACAAAGCAGCCCCAGAGTTTTTTTTTACGTCAAAACAGGGTCAGCAGTGTTTCCAAATGTCTCTGTTTTAGGGGCTGGGAAACGCCGGAGTAGTTTGGAAGCGTGGCGTAAGCGTTGCAGAAGATGTTCATTTTTAAACGAAATTGTAGTTGTGTGGATGTAGCCTGAGTCTACAAGGGGTAAGGAGGGGGAGTTAGTATTTTCATTCCCCACTCCCTGCTGTGCAGATCTTGGTGCTTTCTTTGGGGGAGTGACAGGGTCAGAACCTACACAGCAAATATCAACGCCGTACATATTCTGCATTCTCCCAATAATCCATTCCACGTGAGTTGACTGATTGAATTGACCTGGTGGACCTCAGTTAGCCGTCCCGCTGGTAAAACCCCAGAGGGTCTGGGGATCTTTGTGCGCCGTTCATTATGTCCAACACTTTCATATTTTGGGGCGAACATTTTGGACCACATCACAGGGATTAATCTTGGTGTTGACAGTTGTTACCATGGCAAACAGGCAGCCAATCTTGAGTCGGTCATTACACTCACATGGCAGACTCTTCCCACTGAGTGGTGGTTCCCCAAGGATGAAGTTCTTATTATCACTCCCTGCTGTGCTGTGCTCTCTTGTGGGGAGTGACGAGTTCAAAACAGATGCCAAATATCAACACTGCACATACTCTACATTCACACGAGTTCGCTGACTGAATTGACCGGGACTGTCCTCGACTGGAGACATTCTCAAGTCAACTTACACTGTTTTAATCGACAGATCTGTCAAACTGAGTTTTTCCAAAAAGAATCATGCAAAAGCACCACTTTAAATCTTGTGTTTATAAGAGATGTGTCTAGAAATGTCTTGAAAATAAGGAATAAAGCATTTAAAAAATGACTCAAATATTAGCCGACTAAGACCAAAACAAGCGATTAGTCGACTAATCGACTAAGAGGGGGCAGCTGTAAAATTGACCTTGTCTTTTTTTTTTCTCTAGTGCCACCCTCAGGAAAGATTTTTACATCTTTAGAGCTATTTTTGTTTAAAAACTCCAAGAATAAGGGGATCTTTTTATGTTCATTCTGTCAAACAGTTTCATATTTGGAGGTGTAATAAGAAGGCAACGAGTTCTAGCCAATCAGAGGCAGGGTAGGGCGGGTCTAACAAAAAGTCAATCAAACTACCGTAAATAACAGGCCGTGCTCCTGCCAATGGCTGTGAAAGAGGTCATTTGGCATGCAGATTGGAACATTTCCAAAAAACTCTTGCACACTTATTGCCAGTGTGCCATTGGTTCAGCTACTGGGTGCCAATGGTGGCACGTGTGCCTAAGGTTGCTGACCCTCTGCTCTAGACCATCATTACCATGGCAAACTAAAGAAATAATGTAATTACTGCCTGAGGTATCTTGTTCAGAGTGCCGTGATCAAAGGTTGTGTTTGTCTTTGGTTGGCTGCAGGTGGTTCACCAGGAGAGGGTCACCCTGGAGTCCCAGCTGGAGCTCCTGCGGCCCCTGGCCCCGACGTGACCGATCCTGGAGTCTGATTAAAGTCACGTTGCGTGCGTGCGTGCGTGCGTGCGTGCGTGCGTGCGTGCGTGCGTGCGTGTGTGACAGAAATACATCAGTGTCTCTATAAAACATGAATGTTTGAGCTGACATGAATACAAAATACAGTTGAAGGGTTGACGATAGGGTCAAACAGGGATTGGACTCTTGGATTTCTTTTGATGAACAGCTCCAGTCCTACATGCAAATGTTACTCTTAACTTTTAATGACGTCTTCGAGGATTAAACCATGTTTTTTTTGTTGTTTTTTTATTATCACTGTATGATATGCACATGATATTCTAACTTATTGTTTCTCTCTTTTGATTGACTGTCAGGTCTCTCCCATGAATCTTACTTTGCTTACAGTACACGTAACAGTTTGTGCACACATTGCCATGCCTCGGATACATGTTTCATGTATGTTACATGCTCTGTGTTAATGACGGGAACTAAAGTGCTCTCTGTTTTTCTCAGTCCATGTCTACAGTGCATTTCATGTGTATCCCCATGTGGTCTAAAGCAAGTAATGGTGCTACAGATTAGTTTTTGAATCAGATTACTTTTTGCACTTAAAGTTCAAACAACAAAAAATGCACATGTGCAAGGTTGTACCTTATGTTAGATATGGTTTTTTTAGCTACAGATGTCCAGCCTTCTCTCAAGATTTGATTGTCTGTTGTCACACTGTAGCACTGGCACATTGGGCCATAAGGACACTGAAGAATGTTGACACTGGATTTAGATGAAATATGGGTTGAATGTGGATAATCTACTTGACAATTTGCTCCATCTTTAATGTAAGCGCTGTCTGACTGTTAATTTTTCTTTAACTGCCTTATGTTTATTATCATATGGAGAGTTATTTCTGCATTGCAAGTTTGTAAATTTTTTATTTCCAAGACCATAAAAACAAAAACTGGTGTTATCAGTCCAGAAAAAAAGAGCACAATATTCTGTTTTGCCAGATAGATTTCAAAACAGCTAATGTTAAAATGTGGTTTTGATTTTATCTATGCAAAGATGTGGTGCTGCGTACGCTTGCTTTAGACCATTTACCATCAAGGAGAATAAGGATATTTGGGGAAAAAAATGATGTGGTTGAAATACACGATGGCATGCTTGATAATGTATGTTATGCTAAAAATGATGTGAGCATTGGACTGTGAACTGACCTTAAATCATGCACAACTACTGAGCGCTGAAGACAATGATCCAACTAATCAATAAAGTTGTCTATTTTTATTGCTCGCGATTATTTTATTACATGTATTGTACAAGAGAAGTTTGCCTTTTTGTCAATAACTAAAAGAAACACCGTCTTTCCGTTTTACTGGTGTGTTAAGACATAACTTACGGTTGCTCTGAGCAGAGCCGGCCCTAACCAGTTTGGTGCCCTAGGCAAGATTTCAGCTGGTTTTGTCGCTTTTTCTGGTGTTTTTGTCATTTTCAATGTTTTTGTAGGATATTATTCCACATTGTTTGTTGCTTGTTCCGATTTTTTTGTGACATTTTTTTGTTTTTTCATGGATGTTTTTGGTGTGGGGGGGGGGGTCTTTTTTTGCCAGGTTTTTTTTCTAACGTTGTTGGTGATTTTTTTATTTATTTATTTTTTTACATTATTGTAGAATATCTTCAACTGTGCTTTACTCATTTGGACTCCCTGCGCCCCTAGCATTTGCCGGTTCTGCCTATGCCACAGGCCGGCCCTGGCTCTGAGCAGCATGAATGTGGAAAACCTGCAAAACGTTTTAATACATTTCTCATATTATGTGTTTCCCGAGAGCAACAAGAGAAAACCACATTGAAATACCAAAATAATTTACTTCTTTTCACTTCTAAGACTCCAAAGAAGGTGACATTGAGATACACCTTACCAGATGTATCAGAAGTCGTTATCATATCGTTGGTATGAGAGCAAAAAGAGATCAAACAGACTGCAGTCATAACCCTCCGGCTCTCACAAAGCAGCTGGGCTTTCTTCGACCCAGACATAACAACCATGGGTCAAGCAGATCGCCACTGATGGCTGTATTCCCAGACCCTCCGCCATGCACTGCCGTCCAAAAATATCCACTGACACACTTGGCTCCCATTTAGACACCTCACACACTTGATAGGCCTAGTTCTCTGCCATTCATGTTGCGTTCGAAATCCACACTCACTCCAAGTCATCCAGAGAGCTGTTTTGATCGCGATCAAGGACTTTGATATTGGTCCAGACATTTTTCCAACTCGGTAACATGTTCTATCAACAACCTGGTTTTTAGCCCTGCTAACAGCATGGCTCTAGGGATGCCAATGTTGGTCTGTCAATGAGTCGGTCCACCACTTTTTTATTTATTTATTTATTTATTTTTTTAATAGTTGTTGAGATTTATAGTTAATAGTTGTTTGTTTGTTGATATCTCAGCAACTAAATTTTGTACAGACATTCGTTCCCCCAAAATGAATTGTAATAACTTCAGCAATCCCCCTACTATTCTATCTAGCGCCATCATCAGGTCAAAATATTAATTTGTTCAATACTTTGGTTAATGACCAAAAACCTACAAAACTAATGACATTCCCATCAGCCCCAGAAATACTTAGTGTTAGCTAATGACCTCACCTACCCCTCTGGTCTGTCAGCAGGATTACGGGAAAACTGGGAAGGCTGTAGCGAGGACCAAGGAAGATCCCATTTAATTTTGGATTGAATCCAAATCACACGTAAATTTGTTTTTTTACTTTCATTGACATTGCAAGATAGGGCATGGCCTTGCCGATGGTCTGCGCTCTCCGAGTGCACTTCTAATTAGCTAATGTTAACATGCTAATTGCTCATGAATAAACATTATTCTATACTTAGCATTAGCATGGCCATGGTGAGCATGTTAGAATGCTAATGTTATCATTTAGCTCAAAGCACTGCTTTGCCTAAGAACAGACTCACAGAGCGCACAGTCACAGTTTTCTTGGTTGATATATTTTGCCTCTCATTTTTCCTGGAAACAGCAGCATATAACTCATTTTCAGGATGTGAAATAAGACTCGACTGAGCCGAGCAGAGGACCAAAGACACGTGAATGAGTCTTTGTGGGTGATTGAAATCGCAGGACTTTTTTTAGACAGAACAAAATGAAACAGCTGAGCTGTGTTTAAGCCTATCCTAGGGCATTTGGAATAATGCGTCGCTCCCACATCTGAGAAAATGAATGAGCTGGAGTGAATGAGTTCAATGTGGGAGACAGACACAGGATGCCAGACAACAACAGGGTGCTCGTAGCTCCACTGTGCCATAACCAATATTTGGTACAGCCCGGCATGTTGGTACCTGCTGCATTAAGCATGTCCTCCTCCCATACTGTAGGTTTTATTTCATATTATCCATCAGAAGAGGCGTGTGTTTATTCATTCAATCAGACAGCTCAACAGGGAGACATTCTCACTGAACTATAAATACCACTTAGAAGTGTTTGGCTTGCATTTCAAGATGACAGCTGCACGTGATGAGGAAACTATATGTGTCAGCCATGTGTTGCCTCTAAGTATATGCCTGTTTGACATAATTGCCATCTAGCTATCTCACACAAAGTCAGAAACAGGATTATTATTATCTATGTGGTTATTACTATTGATTTGTCTAGCCGGAGACACAGTGACATTTAGTGATCTCAGACACAAACATACCAAATCCTTAGTGCATAGGCGTAATTTACAGGGGGGATGGGAGGGGTTTACTACCCACCCTAATAATCAAAACTGGCCAGTGCAACCCACCCCAAAAACCTTTAAAATTTCCTTTACATAAATAAAGCCATTTGCACCTTAACTTGCAGAAAAGGCACAGATTGTTGCAGAAAAATTCACCAGAATGCAGAAAATGAAGTGTTTGATGACCAAAAATTCAATTTTGCACAAAAGTGGAGCTCTCAACCCCCCTAATGTTGAACCCAAAGTTACGCCCTTGCCTCAGTGACAGAATTGGGCCTCTGTAGATGTCACAGAAAGTACCATACATCGTAATGACCAAAAGTTTATTGGAATAAAGCCGAAAGTAAATCGAATGAAATGAACTGACAAAGAGTTATTTTTCAAGTTCAGTGTAAAGTCACTGTAAATGTGCGATGGCTTCTCAATAACTCAATCACCCCCGGCTGGCTTAAAAGTTAAAGCTGACCCGTCTCACAGCAAAGATTAGCAGCTTTTGTCTGTTCAAGTTAGCCCCTTTGTTGCAGCATCATTACTCAAAGATGACGGCATACACCGTTTCTCTCATCTCTCCTTTGTCCCGGGCGCAGGCTTTGCAAAGGTTGCACTTCTGGTGTGGACATGAGTTAGGCCACAGGAAGGGCTTTTAGCCTGTCACCTCTGGCGATTCTGGCCCTGTCAGCTGGTGGGATTTAGTTTAACACTCATTCAGCAAATGTGAATAAAGCTTGACCCAGGCTGTCAGCTCTGCATATGGAGCTGACAGCAAAGATGAACCTAGACAGGGAAATTATAGAGTATCCTCACAGTTTCATCACAAATTAAGAATGAATGGAGAAAATATTATGTCCTACAAGTTGCAAAAATGGATGTTTTTCAAATCATGTAAACTCTAGCACTTCATCATTATTTGAATCCTACTTAAAGCTTTGTGGAAAACACATATTGTGCTGCAGCTTTTGAGGAGAATTCCTAGCCAGATACCCTGCCTGCTTTTGTCTGAGCCACTTGACCTCCCCCTGCTTGGTGTTGAGGGAATGTTGTACACAAAATAATCCTTGTGTGTTTTTTCATGTGAGGCAAAAAGAGGCTGACCTGAGAAGGTGTCCACCCCCTCAATTTTTCAACTGCAATGCCCCCATAGTACAGCCGAACCATGTAAATAACAGAAGCCTGTCCAGGATGCATTACATAAGCTCTGTGTCATTATTTTACAATTTCTATAAATCTGCCCTTTTTGTTTAAAAAAAATCAATGAATTGTGTGGTCTGTAAAATGTCAGAAAATAGTTGAAATGTCCATCACACTTACCCAGAGCCTATGATTATGTTTTGAAATGTCTCGTTTTGTCTGACCAACAGTCCAAAACCCAAATACATTCAGTTCATATTAGAGAAGACTAGGAAAATCAGCAAATATTTACATTTGTCTGGCTTAATAAACTGGCTTACCAGACTGGAGGCAGTGATTTTGTGTGTTTTGCTTCAAAAATGACAAACAATTAATCAGTCTGATTGATTTACGACATGTCCAATAAGCAGTCACTACTAGGAGGGTCAGTAATGGATATCCATTATGTAAGATTAACTATTTTTGATGAATTATACTTCATACACAGACCAAGGAGTGCGTTCATAGTTAAAACGTATTTAAAAAGCAATCAAGTTTTTACACTGTGATTCTGTCGTGTTCTCCATTATGGAAAAAACAGTATAATATTTTAAGGGACCGGAACTGAACTCACTTTGTATTTTCCATTCTCCCATTATATGACTTATCCCTCGTGTTGTCTTTCCGTCGACCATGAACTTGTTGAAAATTGAACCGGAACTTTTTTTTGCTGTTTTTCTCAACATTTTTGCTGCTTTTTTTTTTGCTGCTTTTTTAAATTCATGGTCAATACACTTCATTTATATGACATCATAACACTCATTTTTGAGTTAAAAAAAGCAAAAAGTATGAATCATTCTGACTAATAGTTGAGATCAGAGGATGTTGAGCGAATCACAGACGGTATATATGTCAAAGTTTAGGCAGGATACTGTATTAAAACTGTATTCATTTTTCTCAAATGCTATCAAATTAAATAAAACACCCACAATTCAATGGAAGTAATCATTAATTTTACCTGGGAAGAATGATGCATGGGTTCCATACAACGTACATGCATGCATCCAACTTTGGATCAATTTGGTTGTAAGAAACCCATATTTCTGATATAAAAAAAAACTTTTAAAACGGGCCACATTTGACCCGAGGACAACACAAGGGTTATAACATGCCCAGAAGACATTTGTTGTGATGTGTATGCAACGTCCCTCCTGTCCTGGAGATTTTTCAGGACCATTAGCTTATCTTTGTTTTTCCTGGGGGCCGTGAAGCCAACACGGCAACTTCAACGGCGACAGCGAGGGAGTCCGGATCCAGTCCAGCCTGGCACTCCGCTCCATGTTTCACTCCCGCCATTTTTAAAAACCACCTCTACTTCGGAGCAGTGAAAAACACTCTAGCATTTAGGGGCAGCAGATGACCCGGCGCAGCAGCCAGGAGCACAACAGTCCAGGATGGGGGGCATCAGCAGCAGCTGAATTCAGAGAAACTGGACCAGGGGCCGAGGGGAGAGAACTGCTTTCTGCTCACTCTTGGGTCACTTTTGTTGGATTTATTCCTCGGTCCACCACACCAACATGCCATTTGCCAAACGAGTCGTGGAACCTCAGTTTCTGTGCAGGCATCAAACCCCAAACGATGACCCTCTGCTTTTCGAGGACCTGGTCTCCATCAGTAATGTGGCTCTATCTCGGACCTTGCGGCAGCTGTCGGACCTGGCCAAACATGCCTGCTCCATATTCCAGGAGCTGGAGAACGAGCTCTCATCCACCAGCCTGCGGGTCAGGGGGCTGCAGAGTAAGATTAACAGACTCCAGCAGACCTGCTCCGAGCTGGACCCCAAACAGGAGCCAGTGCGTGAGTACTCTCTCTTATTATCTGTTTTATATAGAAGCTACACGCGCATGTCCCGCGCGCGGTTCTGAAGGAAAACGGCACGGGGCAAACACGCACGAGGAGCGGGCATCTTTTCCACTTCTCACCGTTGACTTCGGACTACATTTCTACAAGCAAATAATGACGTAGATAAAACATGAAGTTAGCTTAGTTTACCACAAGTTGCATAATATTAATTCGCTGCAGAAATGATACCGTAGTAGCTTAAAAACTCCTTGAAAGTACGAGAAAGTCGCAGTTAAATCATTGTTGACCGGCCACCGTCACCAGCGCACGGTAAGCCAGGCACATCTGATTTCTTTACCATTTTTAGTTAGCTTCGTTGTTTTTGTAGACATTCAGTTAGCTTATTAGTTCATATTGGGAGACACGCGCTGCTGTTTTCATCTCTTCCCACGGAGAGGGGCGTGTGTCAGCCTGTCTGTACCTACCGAGCGAATGCTACCGTAGTAACGTTAGCCACTTAGCTATTACATTGCTATAGACAGGATTTCTCTCGTGGAGTATGGCTTCATATAACTAGACTTACAGTTACAGGTAACTTTGTTAATGACGCACATTGGTCCAGGTGGGAAGCAGTTAACCTGTGTGATTGCGTCACAACGTCGATATTTTTAAATTTAAAATCACCACTGAGTGTCAGTGGCAGTTGATACAGATATAAGCATGAGTTCTGCTGGCCACTGATATATGTTGAGCCAAAGTGTTTCAAGTTAATGATGCTCTGCTCCTCACAGTTGTCCTGCTTGTGTGTTGAACTTTGCTTGACCACCAGTGAGAATTCATTACCCTGATAACACAGCATGTGTCCATTGCCTGCCTCTTTTTTCTGTCTCCCCCCTGAGTGACTGGGGTATTTATGTATAAACCCACTCTCCAGGAAGCACATAGGAAACCTGTGCGCCCCTCTCTCTCCCCGTAATTGTCCAGCCTGGAACAGGTCCTCCAGCTTGGACATATCCCAGTGCATTTACACTGCTTTAGTTTAGAGTTCAGCAAGTCCTTGCATGTTCCCCAGACCCTGCTTCCTGTGGTCTGTGAATGGATTAGTTTGCCTGTGGGTATTTATCTGCTGCCTGCTAAACTCAAAACACATACATGACCCCTCTTAAACCTGATTTAAAATTGGGAGACGTCTGCAGAGATTATTTTTGCCAGCGCTTGTAGCTCCTGTTTGAGGCAACATTTGCAGGCTAGTTTTCCTGGCCCTTTGCTGTTTGGTCTTGAAGAGAGTTTGAGCCTGATCTAAAGAGGCTCCATCAGTTCATATTTGCAAGTACGCTCCTTTCTGAGCTGGGTGGAAGCACATTGTTTTAATGGAGGATTATAAGTGACACAGAATCTAGTTTATTGCGAGTTTATCATAGTTTTCTTTTGACAGCTCTCTGTATCTAACCAGACTCCATGTAAATTAATCTGGGAAGCTACTTTGATAAAGGCAACTCTGAAAATCAGTGATAAAAGAAAGTTATTACAGCAGTGTTGTAATGAGAGCAATATTTTATAAGTATCCACAGCTCAGGATGTGATTAAGATGCAGTTTAAAGATGACACCTAATGGCAACATTTAAGTCAAATGATTTACTGTGTGATTCATCCCACGTCTACAGGGTGGAGTGAACATGTTGGGATGAAATGATCAAATCCCTCCATGCTGCATGTTGTAGGGTACACAGGATCTTGCGTGCTAGGTTACCACATAACCCTCTTTTGCCTGCAAAAGCCTAATTACTCTTAATTGTGCTTTTCATATTAATGTGTGTCAGGGGCAGCCTTAAACAACAGAACCCTCCCTCATCTGAATGACAATTAATGTAAATGGAGCAGTTCAAGGCACTGGGAGCTTGGAAGAGGTGTGGGGGGGAGGGTGGTGCTTTTATGATGCGGCTTTGACTTGTCTCTGAAGGACACAGCTGCAGATTCATTGGCCATATTGGATTATGCACAATCAGATATTGACCCATTGGTAAAGGATCACAAG